>NW_021146539.1:0-3529 GCF_002837175.3 Physeter macrocephalus
TCGGCGCCGGGGGTCGCCGGGCTCGGGTCTCTGGGGCCGGGTTCGTAGGACTGGGGTCTCAGGGCCTGGGTCTCCGAGGTGGGGGTCTCCGGCGCGAGGGTCTCGAGGCCGGTGTCTCGGGCGGGTTTCGCTAGGAGAGGGTCTCGGGGCCGCGAATTCGGGGCCAGGGTCTCGGGCGGGGGTCGCGGGCCTCTGTCCGGCGCAGGCCCGGTCGCCCCACAGCCCCGCCGCGGGCCCCCGCGAACGCTCAAGTTCTCCCCGGGCGTTCTCCGTAGTTTCCGGCCCCTTCGGTGTTGGTAAGTTGTGTGCCCGAGTCCATGTCTTTGTTCAGAAACGAAAATGAGAAAACACAGGCAGCGAACCCGAAGTGGACAGGCTGCGACCAGGGGGTGCCATCGGGACCAGGACCTCGGCCAACGGCCACTCCAAGCCCCGGGTTGACGATCGCTGCCCGCCGTTCCGTGTGAGCGGGCTGCTGGTCCAAAACGCCTGCGGGTGAAGCCCGAGGGGCGCGGAGAAACGCAAGTTTGCTTTCTCATCTGTGCACAGAGACGCGGCATAGTCATCACATCACACAGACAGGGAAAACTTGACAGAACTACCAGTTTCCAAATCCTCCACCAGCTAACCTTATCTGGGATATGTTGGCCATCGGCAGGGCATTCCTCCCTCAAATAGCTTCAGATCGCCGGGGTTTTAGAAGGTTCTGTGAAATGCTTTAGTTAATTTAACGTTTTATTCCTGAGAGATGAAAGAATGGCGGATAGAACGAGTGGTGAACTTTTGTGGTTTGGTAGCAGAGTACAGAGAGCACAGTTAGAAATGCTTGTGTGGCTGAAGGGAACCGAATCCTGCTTTACTGACTAATTGACATAGGTGGTGTTTGTTTCTTAAGTTCTGAGGGAGCAAGCTTGGTCATGGAGTATGTTAAAAGGAGACGGGTGAAGCATGTTTTTATGGTTTTCTGTTTATTTATGAGTAAGTCATTGAGGAACCACTGACTGCAGAAAAGGTGGGTTCATGACCCACAACCCTGAGTGGCAGACAGGGGAAGGGCCACCACTCGTGGCCTGAAGTCCAGAGCCTGTGAGGGGTGGGTACCCATCAGATGTCCCCTTGTTACCTTACAAGTAAAAGTAGTGTGTGCTTTTTTTCTGTGATTGAAAAAAAATCACCTCCTGGCTGGTCCCGAAGGATTTTTTGGCTCCTCCAGGCTTCTGTCTTTCTGCCTACCCAGGAGAAGTCTTCTCCAGCTTTGCCTGCTGCTGTGCCTTCTCTTGCTGTTTAATCTCTTGCAGATCCCAGTGTTCTGCCAGGCTTTCTTCGTGCCCTCTTCTGGTGTTCTTACCCACTGGGCGAGGCAGGAAGCTGTTGGCCTGGTTGCTTTTAACACAGTGACTGATTTGCCACCAGTGGCATGAATTTGTGCTTGGACGGGGTGAATGGAAGCAGGGGGTATTTGTCTCCTGTGGTGGCTGTGACAGGCTAGTGCAAGCTTGGTGGCTCAAAAGAACCTTCATTTATTATCTTATAGTTCTGGAGGTCAGAAGTCCAGATTTGCTCTCACTGAGCTAAAATCAAGGTGTTTACTGGTCTGTGTTCCTTTCTGGAGGTCCTAAGGGAACGTCCGTTTCCTTACCTTTTCCAGCTTCTGAAGGCTGCCCACATTCCTTGGCTGGTGGCCACCTTCCATCTTCAAAGCCAGCAGGTAGCATCTTCTCATTTCTCTCTGACCTTTGCCTCTTCTAGTTAGGACCCTGTGACTCCATTGGGCCCACCTGGATCTGGGTGAGGATCAGCAAGCTTAGTTCTGCAGTGGTGATCCCCCTTTTGCCATGGAGGGGTGATGTGTTCGCAGGTCCTGGGATTGGGACAGGGACACCTCTGGGGTCCGTAATTCTGCTGACCACACTTAAAGATGAGGAAGAAGTTCTTCTTTTCTTTCTCTTTATGCAATTAAAAAAAATCATGTTCTTTGTATTTTGGAGGAACCAGAAATGTTGACTTAAAGAAGATTCCCCACCCATAGGGTTTACCACACAAAAAGTACCTAATAGCTCAAGATGATCATATGAAGAATAAGGCTTCCAGTTCTTTAAGGTTTGCCTTAGTCTCCAGAACTGTCCATTTCTCTCCTAGGTTTTACAGAGAATTTACCTCAAAAGATAAGACAACTATTCAGATTACACATTTCAAAAGGAAGTGCGTGCTACAGACTCGTAAAACACATAGAATGCCAGGTCCAGGGGTTCCCTCAGAACCACTACTGGTGGTTCATGAGTCAGCCTGGGACACTAGTACTGTTTTTAACATTGTATCTTTGGGGAAATGGGTTATGATTTCCAAGCTACCACCTTGGTATAAAAAACCTTTGAAACATAGCTCATTTATAATAAGCTAAAGAAAGAAAATTAGTCTTAGAGTTTCTCTGTTCAATGAAAGAGAATTTCGAAAACTCACCAGAAGGCCTTTCTTGACTGCATACTCTTTGGAGTCCTGTACAGACCCAGAGACCACACCACTGAGTTCGTCAGCCCTTTCTCCTATATACTCCCTGTGATCCTGAATTGTTTATTTGGAGGGTCTTAACTCGCTAGGCCAGTGCAGTGTGGTTCAGACTACACATGTGGTATGATAAACTGTACTCTGAAGACCTGTGTGGGGTGGGGAGGTGGGAAGGATAAACAAAAGTCATTTTAAAGCTTATTCTTTTTTTGGAAAAATGTGGAATTAGTGATTTTCTAAATGCTTAATTGACGCTTTAAGAAAGATGTTCATAATGCTTGTGGCTGGCTGGTCTTTATCCCCTGGCAGCTTCTTTCTAAACACTGTGAAATAATTGGGAGGTTTTTTTTTCCGGTCATTTTACCTTCTTATTAGATGACTGTACTTCCTGGATGTCACAATTCTCATTTGCAAAAGGAAGACGTATTTTTGCCTTCATAGGGTTCCCTGCCCAAGAAAAGACTCAGTGGCTCTGTTCCTCTTTGTGACCTCTGAACTTGAGCAGACATTTTTAACCTGCAACCTGCCCCTTAATGGGCTTTCAGACCCCTCTGAGATTGTATGTGAGAGTTTTTGTGAATGTGCATTTTTGGAGAGTCTTTAGCTTTAATCCGGTTCTCAGACGGCTCTGACTCTGGGAATTGCTGCTCCAGAGGTTGCCTGTGTGTTTGCCTGTCCCTCTCTTAGGACAGGTCGCGAGGTAGAGATGGGCAGGGTCCATCTAGTAGTAACATCGGAAATGTTAGTGGTGATGACTCTGACAAAATAATCAAATTTCTGACAATGGGTTCTTAAGATCGTTGAACTCAGCGTGCTGTTCAAGGCTTTTACTTCTCAAACACAGGCCTTAACTCTCGGCTTTTATTAGCTTCAGGCAGATCCCTGTCCTGCAGCACGGGGGAGAAGAGGTCTTTAAGAAATAAGCCTCTCTTGGGCTTACCTGGTGGCGCAGTGGTTGCGCGTCCGCCTGCCGATGCAGGGGAACCGGGTTCGCGCCCCGGTCTGGGAGGATCCCACATGCCGC
>NW_021146539.1:3602-23955 GCF_002837175.3 Physeter macrocephalus
AGAGGGAGGCCCGCATACCACAAAAAAAAAAAAAAAAAAAAAAAAAAGAAATAAGCCTCTCTTGAGAGAGTGGCGATGTTGATCTTAACCAGGCACACCTGCCGTCCTCAGACGATTAAAGTGAGGTGTGGGCAGTGACACGCATGGGCGCTGCCGCAGGATGGTGCGTGAGGATGGTGCGTGGGAGCCCGTGGCGTCTAGAGAGATTTGCTGTTTCGTCTTTGTGCCTCCAAAACAAGCCTGGGGCCCGGTACCCAATAGAATCAGCTCAGAAACTGTTGAGGGAATAACAGATTGAACCAGGTTCCATGTGGCAAAAGTTAACATTCATTGAGCTTGAATTTTTGTCTTCAACCCTCCATCCCAAACAGAAACTAGAACACTTTTCTGATTGACCCTGTGCCAAACCAGTTTTCTTCATTTTTCTACGATATTGATGACTTTCATTGTTTCCAGGGTAGTTCCACTCTTAGTGATTTGCGTTAATTGAAAAGAATACAATTACATGAAGTCAGGGCTTTCTTAGAAAATCTGGAACAGAAGGTTACCATAATTATACATTTTGTGGTCTTTAGGGTAGATTTCCAGGGGTGACATTAACAAGTCAGAGGATATAAACATTTTGAGAATTCTTGATGCGTGGTGCCAATTTGTTTTCCAAAAGGGCTGTATCAGTCTACCCTGTTCTTAGCCACGTATGGGGGTATGTGTTTCAGTATCACTGCAAATGTGCCGCCGGTGGGGATTAGCATATGAAAGCTTTTTTTTTAAAACTAATTTAATGGTTACAAATAGCACCTCGTTACATCTGTTGATTACTAGCTAGGTTAAAAGAAATTTCTTTTGCATATTTGTGTATTATGACCTGGCTGTTCACGTGAGATGGTGATTTCTTTATTTATTTACCTGAGATTAACTCCTTCTTTAAGGCCTCTCTGTTAAATCAACTGATTTATGTTTTTCTCACTCTGATTTTTTTTTTTTTTTTTTTTTTTTGCGGTGCGCGGGCCTCTCACTGTTGTGGCCTCTCCCCCCTGCGGAGCACATAAGCATGGGGAGAATATATACTTGTTCTGATTGGGATTTGGGTCAGATTTTGACCATTTGTATAGTCGCTTATTTACCTTTCCTTAGTTTTTGTCTTAAAGATTGAAGATCTCTCAACCCATATATTGTCTTCTGGCCAGATACAAAATGTTTCCTTTAGGGGAGAAATTGCGAGTTAAGTGGCTTTTATTGGTTTGGGTTACAATGATAAATAGTTCAGTCTGTGGAATCTTAGGGTTCATACCTGCCCCTTTCTGAATGTCCTGGGTGTTAGTCAAAAACCATCTTGCCAAATAGAGTTTTTTCTTATGTATTTCATGCCTTCAAGATTAGGTAGTTCTCCAGTAAGAACTAGAAGGAGAGCGCCTTCTTATTCCAACGTGAGAGCAAACATAGAGGCTACGTGGCGGGGGAGGAGGGTGGGGACATGTGTGTGTGTGTGTGTGTGTTCTCCAGTAAGAACTAGAAGGAGAGCGCCTTCTTATTCCAACGTGAGAGCAAACATAGAGGTTACTTGGCAGGGGAGGAGGGTGGGGACGTGTGTGTGTGTGTGTGCGCGCGCTTGAGCCTGAGAGCCATGTGGCTGGTGGAGTCTCCACCCCTGTAGCCCTCTTCACCCCTTTCCTGCTCACCCTCTGAGACAAAAGTTGTGGACAGGGGGCTCTGAAAGAAAAGCACTTTGCCCGAACCTGTCCATCTGCTCCATTGCCACACTGCCTCTCTAATTATTGTCACTCAGTTTCAGTTGCAATAATAGAGGTCTGGAGGAGGTGGAAAATTATTTAGAAATTTTCAAGAAGTGAATCCCACATTCTTTGAAACTGCTGGTAATGTTGTTTTCCTTCTCTTTTCCCATGGACTAAAAAAATATAATATAGGGTGAAGGCTGTGTAGGGGATTTTTGTTATTCTTCATTATGCAAGATGGTGCGATGCTGCATCTTTCTGCTTTTGTGTTGGTGAGATGGCTGTGAGCTGCTTCCTGTGAGGCCTGGCTGCTTTAGCGAGGGTCAGGATGTCGCCTTCCTTAGCCCAGTGCTTTCTGTGTCTTCCACTTTTTTTTTTTTTTTTTTTTTTGAGTCTTCAAGAAGATTTCTATGGGAATTCCCTGGCAGTCCAGTAGTTAGGACTCTGCACTCTCACTGCTGGGGGCCTGGGTTCCATCCCTGGTTGGGAAACTAAGATCCCACAAGCCGTGTGGTGTGGCCCGGCCCAAAATAAAAAGGACGTTCTAGTTCAAAAGCATGCCTTTATCTGGCATTGTTGCAGTCTATATTGTTTTTTTTTTAATTAACTAATTTATTTTTGGTTGCGTTGGGTCTTTGTTGCTACACGCAGGCTTTCTCTAGTTGCGGAGAGCGAGGGCTACCCTTCATTGCGGTGCGTGGGCTTTTCATTGCGGTGGCTTCTCTTGTTGCGGAGCACAGGCTCTAGGTGCGCGGGCTTCAGTAGTTGTGGCTCACGGGCTCAGTAGTTGTGGTTCGTGGGCTCTGAGCGCAGGCTCAGTACTCGTGGCACATGGGCTTAGTTCTGCAGCATGTGGGATCTTCCCGGACCAAGGCTCGAACCCGTTTCCCCTGCATTGGCAGGCGGATGCTTAACCACTGCGCCACCAGGGAAGTCCCTGCAGCCTATATTGTAATTATTAAAGTTGGGTATGAATGATGGAATTGGTTTAATGCTATTAACAAACTTTCCCCTTTTGTAGTCCTGAAACAGGCTTGGTTTCTGTGAGCAATTTATAAAGGCTTATTCAGTCAACAGGCACTAGTGACCACACCACGCAGCCCCTACTGTCACAGATACTTCGAGCCGAGAAGGAGGAGACAGACGTGGAAGAAGGCTGTGAAGGAGAGTATTAGAGTGGATGTGACAGGTGTACAGGAAAACTCAGGCACACAGAGGAGAGCAGTTCTACCTGGGGTCGGGGTGGGACCGGATTGGGCAGAGGACAGTTCGCGGAAGAGCTGGCACTTGGCTGGATTTTGAAAGATGAGTTGGTGCTAACTAGGTGGATATGGCAAAGAAATACATTTCAGGCAGAGAGATTGAGCAAGAGGCCAGGCGAATGGAGTAACCGGCAGAGGCTCTGTGTGCCTGGGGGGAGGGCGGGGAGGGTCCTGAGGGCTCCTGCGTGGGACCCAGGACTTTCTTCTCTGTGCCACGAGGAGCCATGAGGGGTTGGGCTGGCCTGTTTTGAGGTGATTATTTTGCATTTTGGAAAGATTCCCCAGTCTGGTGTGGTGCAGCTGGGCAGCGTGGAGCCCCTTTGGGAGCTGTTGCAGGCACCCGGGCGGGGTAGAGGATGGGGCCTGAGTTAAGGCAGTAGGGGTGGGAGGAAGTGGGGAACAAGCACGAGACTGGGTAAGGACCTGAAATTGATAGGATTTGGTTGCCAGAGTTTGGGAGGGACAGAGCTTCAAAGGATGATAAGGAAACAGGATGAATCTCAGGGAGACTGACCACTTAGAGAGTGTCTAGACTGAGTGTGCAGAGTTGAACGCAGGAGCTCACGTGAGGACACACTGAGTGGAGTCGTGAGTTTCGTACGGGCCCTCCACGGGGGGAGGTCCATTTAGGCAGCTGGATTCGGAACTGGAACTCAGGGAATTACCAACACACGAGTGGGAGTGGAAGCAGGGAAGGGGTGATGTGACATGCTGACTGAGAAGAGGTCCAGGGACGTCATCTTGGGCGTGCCACCGATGAAGGGCTGGGCAGAGAAAGCGGCCCGAAAAGGAGACTGTGCAGTTATATATATGTATATTTAGAACCCCTTTAAGAAACTAGATGAAATGAACAGAGAGGGGGCAGCAGCTAGAAGGCAATGCAGAATGGAGAGGCTTTTGTTTTAAATTTGGGGACACTTAAGACTGTGTATAGACTCTTTTTTGAAAACTACTGTGAACCAGTCTTGGATTAAGGTTTTCATAGACCATGTGCTGTGAACCCCATGTAGGATGGGGCTCGTATTTCATTTTGTCTGTTGAGGCTTTTACACACAGCAGCTGCCGGACTGCATGTGTTTGCAACCTTTTTAGCTTAAGTTACTTTCTCTTATGATCTCTGCTTCCCTGAAATACTTTTTCCAACAGCCCTAATGATTGAAATTAAGAGAGTGTTTTGATTTTTAGCTGTATTCTTGCATTTTCAGCTGCCTGCTTGACGTTTCCCCCTGGGTATTCTATCATCTCAAATTCAGCATTAGAAGGCGACCTTCTGCCTCTCCCTTCTACTCTCCTCTCCAGACTCCCCCTCCCCCACTTTCTTTTTAACTTTTATCCCCATTTACTTATCACCCCAATTACTCAGGCTTGAAAAAATACTTGATTCCTTTGTCTTTCTTGCCTTCTAAATTATTTTCCAGCTCTCCATCTATTCATCCCATTTTCATTATCTTCTTTGTGTCGGGGCATTTGCTTGATGCCGAGGCTATGAAGAATTTAAAAATACGGGCCCTGTTTTCAAGAAGCTCACAGTGTAGGGGGGGTTGATGAATTGAAACATTTCAGTGAAGAATATATGACAGATGCTCTGATGAAGATATAAACAAATGCTGTGGGGGCCTGGAGGGTTCTAGTTTTCAGTGTGTTCTGGGTGAGATATACTTTTGAGTAAACCACCTAACTTTGGGATGAAATGAGGTGGGAGCATTGCAGAGCACGTGTTACCACTATAACTACTTTTGCAGCAGCAGTTAACTGCTTGCTGTGCGCTGAGTTTACTGCTGAACATCTTTTGTACATTCTTATTTAGTCCTCACAGCAATCCTGGGTGCGAGGAACAGTGGCCGTGCCCTCTTAGCAGGTGACAAGATAGAAAGGTTAAGAGATTTATTTATAAAAGGTGACCTGGCTGATGGGTGGCAGAGTTGGCACTGGAACCAGATTTCTCAGACTGCAGAGCCTGTGCTCTCGCCACTTCACCACTGCTGCTGCCAGCCTGCTTGGTCTTTTTTTTTTTTTTGAATTTTAGTATAGTTGATTTACAATGTTGTGTTAGTTTCAGTATACAGCAAAGTGATTCATTTATACAAATATATATATTCTTTTTCAGCTTCTTTTCCATTATAGGTTATTATAAGATATTGAATATAGTTCCCTGTGCTGTACAGTAGGTCCTTGTTGTTTATCTATTTTATTTATAGTAGTGTGTATCTGTTAATCATAAACTCCTAATTTATCCCTGCCCCCACTTTCCCCTTTGGTAACCATACGTTTGTTTTCTGTGAGTCTATTTCTGTTTTGTAAATAAGCTCATTTGTATTATTTTTTTAGGTTCTACATATAAGTGATATCATATGATATTTGTCTTTCTCTGTCTGTGACTTCACTTCGTATGATCATCTCTGGGTCCATCCACGTTGCTGCAAATAGCCTACTCATTCCTATTTCCTATTATTTCACACCCTTCTCTTCACTTTTACATGCTTATACATGTAAAAGGTATACATACCTTGTATACTTTTTATAAACTTTCTAAACTTTCTGTTCTTCTCCTGGAATTAGGAGTTCCAATTCCATGAGTTCCATGTCTTGATACACTTTGGTTACTTTTTTGGTTAAAACCTATGTTGCAGGTTATTAAACAGATGTATATTGAAAGAGCCCATTGTTAATTTTAGTGTTGAGATTTGAGGGGTTAGGCAGATCATACAGTAAAGCCTGTTTCTTTCTCCTAGTCTGTTGGGTTGTGTTGGCTTCTCCTGGGGCCTCTGGTAAATGGGGGCTGGTGTAGCGACAGGATTCATGCTCCCGGCCTTTGAGGGTCCCCTGGAGCCAGACACGTCCTATGGTTGGGCAGCCAGAGTTTATATACGAAGCCCAGGTAACCAGGTGAAGGTTAATACAGGAGTCCTGCCTCCTGCAGATCTGTCCCGAAGCTGGCCTCTCAGCCATTTCCAGGTGCCTTCTGGTGTGGCTCCTCACCTTTCACCCCTTAGGACGAAATAGAAAAGCCTGTTTTGTAGAGAACAAATGTATGGACGCCAAGGAGGGAAAGTGGTGGGGGTGGGGGGTGGGGGGTGGGATGAATTGAGAGATGGGGATTGACATGTATACACTCATGTGTAAAACAGGTAACTAATAAGAACCTGCTGTATAAAAAAATAAATAAAATTTAAAAAAAATAAAAATAAAGAAGAGCCTGTTGAGAGAGGAAACCCAACGGTGAAACAGGAGACTGCTGTGGGGGCACAGTATTTCTTCAGGGGAATGATGGTACCTTCCAGCATCACCCCCCCTCCGCCACCGCTGCTCTGACTGCGTAGTCTGTGCCTCCTGTCAGGGCCTCGTCCGTACGACAGTCCCCTAGAGGGGTCACCGAGGATTCTGGAGCAGGACTTCAGCTTTGCAGGCTCAAAAAGACTTTGGGGCCTAGATTCCTAAGTGAGCATGCTGATTTATGACGGCGTTTGCAGGAGTTTTTGAAACCAGCCTTTGGTCATTTGACTGCTCTTAGCCCAGCTGCAGGAGCGCCTGCAAGAGGGCTGTGGTTCAGGACACCCAGGCAGCCCAGGACCCCAGCGTCCTCATCCTCACGCCTCTTGCTTTTCGCCTCCTAAGTCTCACCTCCCCTGGACCATCACTATTGTGTCAGGACAACACCCAACAATAAAGTGGGGTTGGAGCAGCTCCTGAGCACCCTGGGCTGTCGTCTCAGAGTCACAGACCTCGTGGTCACCTTAGTGGCTGCGTCAGGCACGCTTCCTCCCTGGAGTGGCTCTCCTCCTTCATGGTGACTTTTACCGATGGTGGGCAAGGGTGACTTCTCCAGCTGCTTCAGGAACTTTGACAAACACTTCCAGTGCTTTCCCCCAGTGTCCAGACAAAGCATGGAGGAAATGAATTTCTGAAAAGATGGCAGGGTTGGAATTGAAAGATTATTTTGTGGTTTACAATATTCTCAGAGAAACAGGGATTCTGCCCTAGCCTTTGTGGTCTAGCTCCGGAGGCACACCTTCTGGGCCATGGTCTCCAGGGAGGCCCTTGAAGACCTCCACACCTCTGCTCTCTGCACTCGGCCCACTGCCTGCCGGGATGCTTCCCACCTGGGAAGCAGTCCCCTTACTTACCAGCCTTGGTTTAGGTTCCCTTCCTCCCAGGGAGGCTTACCCAGATCTGCATGCAGTTAATTAAGCAGCCTGCACTGCACGCCTCTGCCCCCCAACTCTGCTTGACTCTCACCCCCTTCCCCAGGCACTCATCGCCTGCTACCGATTATGTTTATTACATGTGGCTGGTCTTCTCCAGCTGAAATGGAAGCTCCACGGAGACAGGAATCTTCATCTTCTGTTACCAGACACAACCCAGGTGCCTAAGGCTGGGCCCCGTACACCGTAGACTCTCAGAGTTTGTTGAGGGAATTGTTGAGTCCACACTCTCTCTCGCCCATCTGGTTTTGATGTGGAAGCTAAGGTCATTGAAATTGCTCCTGTAAACTTGCAGGTTGTTGTTGAAATTAGAATTTACCCCTCTTATCTCACACGTGCTCTGTCCTTTTTCATTCTTCTGTGTTTTGTGGTTTATTTGGGGGCTTGGTTCTTGCTGCAGCTGGTTGTGGTAATAACCAGTTAGGAAGTTCCACACTACTGGCTTGCTGCCAGGGTTATGGGGACGCTTTCTATGCATTCTGAGATTTCAGTACAAATCTTAAGAAAGGGATATTTGGACAAAACATATGATTATGCTAGTCTTGAAAGATGAGTGAGATGAAGAAATTCTTTCAGAGGGCTGACGTAACCTACAGTAAGGCGATTTCTGGCGTGAGTCCACTTTATTTCAGGAAGTGTTGAGGTATTAGACAAATGTATGTATCTTGACAAGGATTAAAAATTTTCGGGATTAAAAAAATCAGGAAAGCAACTGGGCATGTTGGTAGGATGCTGTTTTGACTTGGATCTTTTCTGGACATGCCTTCAGCACCGTAGAGAGACAAAAGAAGTGGCTTCACTGTATTAGTTTCTTATGGCTATTGTAACAAATTATCATGAGTTTAGTGGCTTAAAACAACACAAATTTATTGTTCTGGGGGCGGGTCACAAGTCTGGAATGGGTCTCAGGGCTAAAATCAAGGTGTCAGCTCTGTTCCTTCTGGAAGCTCTAGGGGAGCCTCCATGTCCTTGCTTTTTCCACCCTTTAGAAGCCACCTGCATCCCTTGGCTCGTGGCCCTATTACATCTGTTTTGTTTTGTTTTATTTCTCTCATTACATCCTCAGAACCACCAATGACTGGTCAAGTCTTTCTCATATCTCATCACTCTGATGCTGACTTTGCCCCACTTCGACTTTTAAGCCCCCTTGTGATCACCCGGGTAATCCAGGATAACCTCTCCATCTCTAGGTCAGCTGATTAGCAACCTTAACTCCATCTGCAACCTTAATTCCCCTTTGCCGTGGAATTTACGAGATCCACATGGTCCAGGGACTAGGGTCAGGGCATCTCTGGGAGCCGTGTTCTGCAGACCACATCACCCTAGCGCCTTTGTTCCTAGGCTGTTTCTCACGAGGAGGGACCTCTTTCTTCTTGAGGAGATGTTCCACGTGAATAGGAAGGACTACAGTATTGTGTAGACTTTTTCTAGTTTTGTTAAGCATTTCCTGTCCTAGAAGAGCGTTCCTCATTCAGCACACATGCAGAGCAGCAACAGACTCGGACCTGTGTGTCCTGTTCTGCTCCTCAGCGGCCCTGCTTGTCATCGAATTGCCAGAACAGAGAAGGTCTCCAGTCAGAGGGCTGTGTTGTTGCTGCCCATCCTTAGGAATGTTTTTGTACTTACTTTGGTAGCAAAGAGAATTTCTTTTTGGTTTCAGGTAATGGAAACATCCTTGAACAATGGAGCTTGATAGGAAAAAGGAGTTCATTATTCTAGAGGAATATATTGGCATGACATTGTTCGGTGATTATTTTCCCAGTCACCTGATGGGCATCCGTGTAGAGGAAGCAGGCTAGGTGTGACTACTCTTTCACAGATTCGTGTTAAAGGCTCATTTGGTTTGATTTCCACCCTGAATGGATTTCAAGGATACAAAACTGAATTTTTGGCTAAATACTACTGTTCTTTCCCTTTTTTGATCTTGCTGTTATCTCTCATTTTCTTAAACAAATAAACATGTGTACATATAGCGTTTTCATAAGAGGAATTTAAACCTCTACTTTAAAAACATTAGGAAAGTAACATCCTTATGGTAAAAACACAATTGATAGAGAAAAGCATGTAGTAGTTAAAAGTCACTTTTGACTTTTGAAGGGGCTTTACTAGGCTCTAGGAAGTTTGCACGGTTTTAGTTCTCTGTGTTATCCCCAAGGTCAGTTGATTTCCACACAAAAATAGGTTACACATCCCCTGATTCTTGCCTGGAGCCACAGAACTGAAGAAAACAGTCTCTGTGAGACTGAATTGTGACTGGAGATTTGCCGCTTGGAGAAAATAAGTTCGGGACCGTTTGAACGCAAAAGTCGGGGGATCTCGCACGTAGAGACCGTGTGAGCCAGGATGTGTGCTCCTGCATTGCTGCGGGACTCAGGCTGAAATTACAAAAGTATCAATAGTCTGTTTAACCTGTCCATCTGAGTTGGTAATCTAGTAAATAGGGATTAGAATGGTGTGTCCACGCCTGGCTAATCTACAGACTCGCCTGTGTCCGTTTGAAAGGCAGTTTACTCTGCGGCCCCACTCTAGCCATAGCTAATGAACCAGGACCCTCCAGGGTAGGATCCAGGAATGAATGAATACATACATATGTATACACACGTACGCACATATTTTCAAAGAGCCTAAATTCGAGGATGTAGAAGACCCACTCTCAGGAAGCTTGCGCTGCTCTCTTCGGGGTCACGTTGCTTGGCCCTGGCTTGCGTTAGAGATGGTTCCCTTTATTTCCTGTGTTTGTTTGAAATGATGGTGTGAGGATTTGTGTCAAGGATTGTAGGAAGGGTTGGCTGAGTGTTAAATGCATTTTTTCCAATGGTAACCATCTAATTGATGTGGTTTTGCTTTAGGCCATTCAGAATTCCCCTTAGAGGATTTTGAGCTTTCAAGCAGAGGTTTGTAAGAAGAGGCTCAGCAGATCAAAGGAGCAAAAAATAACCAAGCTTGGGTTTTATTTTTTAAACTCCTTTATTATAGCCACCAAGTTTATCTGCCTCCCCACTTCAGCTTCCCCAAGTGTCTGTGTGGTTTTAGTTTTGCTCCTTTTAGAAGACACTTTCCCTGTGTGTTGCTCAGTTGCTGGGCAGCCCCTGGGCAGGTGCCATCCTGGAGCCCTGATCTGCACAGCAGAGGAAGTGACCTGAGAAGAGAGCCTTCCCGTGTCCCACTTGGGACGTGGATTGCCAGGCACACGAGGCCTGTGGAAGGGCCGAGGCCCGCAGTCACCTGACAGAGCGTCTTCCGAGGAGCTCTCAGCCTCTCCTCAGGGGTTGTTGGTGGATAGTCTGGCTGTGCTAGGCTGGCTGTAATTGTATATGTCCTCTTTAGCACTTTGGGCGAGCTTTGAAAAGTTAACATTATGGAAAATTTCAAACACATGCAGAAGTTCAGGGAAGAGTGTAACGAACTCTCATGGACTCATCACCGTGAACATTTTGGTATAGTTTTCTTGCATGCATATTCCTACATGTCCACCGACCTTAAGTCCTTTTTGGAAAACATAGGATTTAAAAAATAAGCTTAAACCTCACCTTCCATCTTAAGAGACTAGCCAAAAGGAGAAAATGAAATCAAAGCAAGCAGAAGGACGGAGAATATAAAAGAGCAGAAATCAGTGAAATAGAAAACAGCAGCTGCTCAGAAAAGTTCCCACCTTGAAGGGAAGTGGATTAGCAGAGAGAAATGGGAGGACATCCTCTCCATTTACCACATTTTAGCAGTCTGGTTATATAGTGCTGAGCAGGCGTGAATGGTATGGTAGAAAGAGCACTGCACGTGTAGTCTGGCCTGGCTCCTGGGTC
Source organism: Physeter macrocephalus (assembly GCF_002837175.3). Lineage (NCBI taxonomy): Eukaryota > Metazoa > Chordata > Mammalia > Artiodactyla > Physeteridae > Physeter > Physeter macrocephalus. Next base: position 14,600 of record NW_021146539.1, read on the forward strand.
TGGTACTGTCTCTAATGGCCCTGTGATCTTGGGCAAGTCACTTAGCATCCCCACGTCCCCTGCCAAGTGTAGACAATGGTATCTTTCCTACCTGCCTTGCAGGGTTGTTGCAAGGTCAACTAAGAGAGTGCATGTGAAAGTAATTTACATAAAACAGCTGCGGAAATGTGGAGTGTAAGATTTGATAAGGAGAAATTTGGAATTACTAGATAAACTGAAGCTTGGGGGTTATATGTCTGGATCTTATTAGCGACAACAACAACAAAAAGCTTAAAAGCTAGTTCCAGTCGCTCTGTGGAATGTTTTGTAGCTTTTTTAAAAAAAAGTAAGTGTTTTTCTGTGCCATTAAAATTTATATATGGATGATTTTTTGGTGGCATCTGCCAGGGAAGGACCCCATCCTCATAGAGGACAGCGGGAAGAGCAAGAGTCCAAAGGAGGGGCTGGAGGTAGGTGGCAGGCCTCACTGGGTCAGAACCAGACAGGTTATCACATGGAGCCCAGCAGACAGCGGAACCCAGGCTGGGGCTGCTGCTTCCCCGACACCAAGTCCCACAGGGTGATGGGATGAGCCCAGACGATGGGCACGCTTGAATTGGGTTGGTCTGCAGCCGAGGGCCCAGGGTCCCAGGGCTTAGCACCTTCCGCAGCAAGCAGCAGACAAGCCAGCCCTCCCCTGGGAGCCAGCAGGTCACGCTGTGGTCTCCTTGACCAACCAAATGTGACAAAAGACGTGTGGGGATGCTGGGGCCCTATGGTGGCCTGCCTATGCCGAATGCAGTGTAATGTGGTGGCACCCTGATTTGATTAATTGTCCTCTCTTGTTGGTCATTTAGAAGTTTCCTCTCTGTTCCTGTAACAAATAACCCTGTAATATCATTGTTGGTAAAACTTTGCCCACATTTCTGATTCTTTTCTTAGGCTAGATTCCTGTAAGTGGAATCACTGGGTCAGTGACTAAAAACTTTTTTTTAGTCTCTTGATATGTACTGTCAGGTGATTTTCCAGAAAGTTCTGTCACATTTACGTTTACATTTCACACTAGTATATGATGATATTTGTTAATTTATCTTTCCAAACATTGAATTGTTTTTTTTTTTGGTTGTTGTTTGTTTGTTTGTTTGTTTTGCGGTACGCGGGCCTCTCACTGTTGCGGCCTCTCCCGTTGCGGAGCACAGGCTCCGGACGCGCAGGCTCAGCGGCCATGGCTCACGGGCCCAGCCGCTCCGCGGCATGTGGGATCTCCCTGGCCCGGGGCACGAACCCGTGTTCCCTGCATTGGCAGGCGGACTCTCAATCATTGCGCCACCAGGGAAGCCCTTGAATTGTTTTTTAATCATTAGTTTTTTGATGTAACTTTTAAATATCTTTTTCTCTCTCTTCTCAGTGTTGGTGGGGTAGCTTTATTCTAAGACCTTGCCTAGTGCTCGTATAAATCAGACTGGGAATTATAGCAACTTCTTTCCCAGGTCATTTCTTGTTAATTTAGTCAACAGATATTTATTGAGTACCTATTAGGAGCTGGGCACTCTGTGGGTCTTGGAATTTCGACGTGAACAGAGTTCTCAGGGACCTTGCATTCTAGATGGAAGGAGAACTTTGACCTTTAACCAAGAAAAGGAGCTGGTTTTTCTGGGTATGTTTCATCCAGCTGTATTCTCTGTTGAGTTCAGATGAAGGTTTCTTAAGAGTTAAGTGAGGGTGAGAACTCATCTGCTTCCCACCTTGTGTTTATTGGACACAGGCCAGCTGTTGAGCTTTGTGTTCCTGACTTCTCAGCACTCCTGTGTCCCCTTGTGACTGAAAAGGGCTTTTTATAGACATCTGCATCCACAAATTGTGTTACAGACTTTTGAAAGTGAGTCTACACAAACCACGATTTAATTCTGAACAGATAGGTTTTAGAATCCTTTTCTGTATGGATAGGGAGGACAGTGTCTGTTTAGGGACTCTCTGGTAGAAAGAAACTTAAACTTGGCTGGATAACTTTGTCTTTTAATACTCTTTCCAAAGTGCATTGTCTGGGAGTTCCCTGGCAGTCCAGTGGTTAGGACTCCGTGCTTTCACTGCCAAGGGCCTGGATTCGATCCCTGGTCGGGGAACTAAGATCCCACAAGTCGCGTGGTGCGGCCAAAAAAAAAAAGAACAAAGTGCACTGTCATGAATTTTTCATCAGTCAGCCTTAATTTTTACCCTGGCCACCTTGTGCCTTGGGCAGATTATCTGTCTTCTCTAAGGGGCACAGACTTGGGGTAACGACACAGTCGCACCTGCCTTGCAGGGCATTGTGAAGGGTCCAGTGAGGTGCTCTGTGTACATCAGTCAAGGGGGTGACATATGCAGCAGGAGCCTGGAGAGTGTCTGCTGTGAAGGCCATCATCAGCGGGCGTTCTGGAGGGCTTGGTAGGGCCTCCACAGCAGACTAGGATACCACCGGTGACGCTGGAACGTCTTACTTAGTGATAACAAGTACATTCATTTCCATTTATCTTTTTGCTGCAAACTTTTCTGATTCCCCCTTACTGTAGTTTTTTAAAAAATAACTTTATCGAGGTATAATTTACATACAGTCAACTGTATCTATGTGAAGTGTACAGTCTGATGAGCTATATTTGACAGATTTGTACACCATTGAAACCATCATCACCGTCAAGATACAGAACATTTGCATTGTCATGAAAAGGTTCTTTACGTCCATCTGCAGCCCATCCCTCCCTCTACCCCAGGCACCCTGGATCTTTTTATCACTACAGATTGGTTTGTGTCCCCCAGCATTTTATATAAATGGAATCATACAATGTATTCTCTACTGTGTCTGGCCCTCACTCAGCATGAAGTAATTGAAATCATTTTGGGGATGTCAGTCTTTTCTCTTTATTGCTGAGTGGTGTTCCATTGACTGGATGTACCACAGTGTATTTATCCAGTCACCTGTCATGAACGTGTGCATTGTTTCTGGTTTGGGGCCATTTTGAATAAAGCTGCTGTGAGCCTTCATGTAAAGTCATCGTGTGGACATGTTTTCATTTCTCTTGGGTTAATATCCATGGATGGAATGGTTGGCTTGTATCGTGGGGTTTTCCTTTTCTCCTAAAAAACGTTTTATTATATGTAAAATGTAATAAGGAATGGTATGTACAAATGGTAAGTAACTAGTTTTAAAATGTCTTAGAAAAGCTTTTATTTAATGTAAGAATAATATGCAAATCAGTGAAAGAATGTTTTAATATGTTATCATTTTGCATCAATCAAAAAAAATACTGAATTTTCCTAGAAAAAAAGTGATGTAATTGAAACAATCACAGAGTAAATGCAAACTTTTTTTTTCCTGTTCTTGTACAAAATCACAATTTTGTACTTCCTTAAAATTGGAGAGAAAGCTTCACACAAAAATATAGAAGTATAAATTCTTGCAGGTGGGCAAATGCACCCAGGAGCACAGCAGAACCAGGCGTGAGGGCAGGGTAGCCCTCAGGAAGGTTCTCTCAGCATTGTGTGCCTGCGTCTCCTGTGCTTTCCCTTTGGAGAGTTGCTCTGTGTATCTAGGTAAGCTGTTTCCTGGTAACTCGTGGCTTTTGTCCATGATGTTTGTGAGACAAACACAACGTAGACAAGCCTTCGATGGTCACTTTATTCCTCCCCCCACCCCGCCGTGTAGCCAGAGGATAGGCACCCTCTCGTCATCAGCCAGGCCTTTGCCACCCACTAGATTGCTTGCACCACTGCCACTCAAAGTGTAGATCTTCTTTTAAAAAGGGGGGTGGGGCAGCGGGTGTTAATATTTTTTTAAAAGGGATTATTCTGTAAAATATTTTTAGAACAAGTCTGTTGTTTAGGGGGTTTTGGTGTTTGAACTACCAGGCGGAAAGTCTTCTGCTTTGGAATTAAGGTATTAATGAAAGGTTATTCTAAAGATTCAGTGATTTATGTCCCCAGACAAGTTAGATGGCAGGAGTTAAAATAATTTAACTTAAAGTTGACAAATTGGTCTTTTCATAATTGCGGTGTGGCAAACCACCGATTTAGTCCACTTAGTACCTTGTTATGTACCGTTTTCTGTCCTAATTGTTAGTACTGCTTAATTTAATGGTTGTCATCTCCTGCAAGATCCCCTCAGGTCATTGTGTAAACCCCACGTGATGAACTAGGGATGCCAGCAGCCCTCTGAGCCTTCGTTGGCAGTCTGTCAGCCTTCGGGGTGGGAGGAGAGGCTTGGCCCCAGTGTCCTCATGCTCCTGGTGACTCTTGTCACACAGCTTACTCAGGCATGTGCCTTAAGACTTCAGGAAAGGAGGAGTAAATCTCTGGGGAGATTGGGTAGCCCCTGCGTGTACTCTTTTTCTTGATGTGTTTTGGATGTCTTGTTTCCCGACCAGGATTATACGTGACTTTTTGGCAGCACCGTCTTTTACCAAACAAGAAGTTTTGTGTTCTGCAGAACTACCTTTAGCTTTGTATCTAAGTAGGCATTTTACGTTTTCAATATAGGATTTAATCTGTACCATCACTTTGTGATAAGAGGTTTGTGACATTATCTCCATTTACTAGGTCACAGTTAGAAACTCACTGATGTGCTTTTGCAGAGTTCTCAGTCGTATTTGACAGCATTATTTGTCCTGATCATCCCAAACCAGTTAATTGATGATAGAAGTTTTCCTCCAGTTAGATACATTTTAAAGGTAATTTCTATGGAAATTGATATGAAATGCATATGATAAAGCTCTTTCCTTTCCGGTGGGAGAGAGCAATGAATAACAGTCCTTTCTTTCCCTTTCAAGTTCTGAACTGCTGGAAATAGAGAAAGCAGTCAGAAAGTGGAGATCAAATCACCAGCTTTATAACTGGTGAAGAGAGGGCGTCCCCCTAACTCCAGGCATCTGGGAATAGATTGCAAGTTTTTAAAGTAGGTCACATTTCTCCCTCTTTCTTCCCCCTAATTGGATCTTCTGAACGTTTGGAATCACCATTTGGTATAACCAATAGCTTTAATTAAGTACTGCCTATCCTCTGATGTCTCCCGAGTTTATACAGCCAATCCTCGTTATTTGTGGATCCCGTATTTGTGAGTTTGCCTCCTCACTAGAATCTGTTTGTAACCCCAGATCAACACGAGAGTGGTGCTCTCCCAGTTGTGTGTGGATGTGCGCAGGGCAGTGAAAGATGCGGGTGGTCCACCACGGCTCCCAGGGCCCTCTACCTCCCCTTTCAGTGCTCAGGCCTTAAGCGAGGGCCCTGGATGCACTCTGCGTAGTGTCACGTTTTTGCCCTTTCTGCTGGTGATTTCTCTGTTTAAAATGGCCCCACGCATAGTGCTGACGCGCTGTCTGGTGTTCCCCAGTGCAAGAAGGCCGTGGTGTGCCCCACTGAGAACACACATGTGTTTGATGAGCCTCCTTCAGGCATGAGTTCAGTGTCAGTGAGGTGTCCTGAAACAAGCTTACGTGTTGATCCTTTGAGGACATGGGATCAGGGGCTCGCAGGAACCTAGCCCTGTATTTCCCCTGGGGACCTTGGTTCGGTGTTCGGCAATTCAGGGTTAGCAGCGACTTTCTAGGACGTAACTGCTTGAATTATGAGGACCGACTGTACCTCTAGCCTGCTTCCTCCCCCTAAGCTTCAGGCTCGGATGGCTCACTGCCTCGTTTGTCATCCCCCCGAGATGTCTGAACGGGGCCTCACGCGCAGTGTGGCCCCGCAGAGCCCCCAGCTGTCCCCATCCTAGGAAACAGCATGTCTGCCCGTGTGGTGTGCAAATCACGTGTTGAGAAATCAACCCTGATTCCTCCCTTTCTCTCGTTTTCCACATCCAATTCCTTAGTAGTGCTGTCTATTCTACTTCCAAACACGTTCTAAAGTCCTCTGTTTTTCTCTGTCTCTCCTGCTGCCACATGAGCGGGGGTCACTGGCATTGCTCCCCAGATGCGACTCCAGCTCCCTGTGTGGACCTCACTGTGCCCCCATATCCCATGCTCTCCCCCTTCTGGGCACCTGATTAGCTGTCCCTTTTCAGGTGGACCCAGAGGGTTTGTGTGGGAGCACTTGGTGTTACTCTGGGTGATGGTAGCTTCTGCAAACAGAGACCTGCCTCCAAACCTGGTAGGAATATTTTTGAGACTGGAAGGGAGGGGGTTTTTTTTAGGGAAGATAAACATCTGAACAGTGGTTTAAGAGCTTGAGGAAGATCTTGAAGAAACGCCCCTTCAAGAATAGATTATTAGAGTTTCCTTGTTTGTTTTGTACTTTACTGAAACCACCTGCCTTGTAAAACAAGGAGATTAGATTTTAGACAAAACCATGGTTTCCGATTAGTTTGTTTTTAAAATCAGTGACAGGTACCAAGAAGAAGTTTGGACTGGCTGCTTGTGTGGTACTGCCTTCCGCCTTCTCTGCTCTGCCCCTTGACACAGGGTGGGCGTGGTCTGTCTCCTCCTGCTCCTCTGTCATGTGATGGCTTCATCTGCAGGGCCCTGGCTTCTTTTCACTGGTTCACTTTGCTCTCTGTCAGCTGAGTAAAAGAATGGGTGGAGTGCACCGATTTTGTAACTTGGTCTTGTGGTTTTACAAAGAAAGGGGGTGATGTATAATTAGTAAGGCAGAAAGGGAGCGAAGGAAACAGGAAGAGGATATACAGTGCTTGTGCATCAGAGTAGATGTCCAAAGCAACGAAGAATGGGCAGGCAACTCCTGTGTTCCCCAGCCTTATCTGTCCTTACTGTTTGAGCTGTCAGAGAACTTTGCTTTCATACACGCTTAAATTTCACACCATGATGGCAGTTGTTTCCATATTTATTGAAGGCTGGCCATTTTTTTCCAAAAGTTATTAATTGAATTTGGTTTAGAAGTACACAGAACACCATTCCCCTAAGTAGTAAAAGTACCAGAAAGATCATTTCTTTTTTTTTTTTTTTTAATTTATCTTATTTATTTATTTATTTATTTTGGCATGCGGGATCTTTAGTTGTGCCTTTCGGACTCTTAGTTGAGGCATGCATGCAGGATCTAGTTCCCTGATCAGGGATCAAAGCTGGGCCCCCTGCATTGGGAACGCAGAGTCTTACCCACTGGACGACCAGGGAAGTCCCCAGAAAGATCATTTCTGGAAATATTAATTGAATTTATCTTAAATAGCTGGTGCTTGTCATGTATTACTTTACTCCAGTTAAAGAATGAACTTGCCTGATAGCTTAGTCACCATTGTCCCCTACAAAACCATTAGGCTTGTTTGATCCGTAAACATTTTCCTTTCAACCCAGGACAGCGTTAAAACCATCCATTCCTCACGCGGTGGGTGATGAGTATCACATTGAGCTGATGGAATACCTAACGTGATTGCTCCGTGATTACCTGAGAGCACAGAACGCTGGTTCAGCAGACACTTTTCATCTTTGAGAAGGGGAGTCTTAGTTCACAGAATCATAAAATGTTTAGAGGGGAAACTTACCATGAATCTGAGTCAGCATCTTTAGTTTGTTTCCTGTATATGGCGTGACAGTGAGAGGGTTGTGGGAGGAGGTTCTGGAACTGGAATTTGAATAGGTAGAATTCAGGTAGAAAAATAGAAAATATTGTAAAGTTTATTTTATCACAGTGATACAATATATACACATAGTTTAAAAGACCGTACACCAGATAAAAATTTACATGCATGCTTTTAAAAAATTAATTAATTAATTAATTAATTTTTGGCTGCATTGGGTCTTTGTTGCTGGGTACGGGCTTTCTCTAGTTGCGAGCCGGGGCTACTCTTTGTTGCCGTGCACGGGCTTCTCATTGTGGTGGCTTCTCTGGTTGCGGAGCACGGGCTCTAGGCGCGCGGGCTTCAGTAGTTGTGGTGCGCGGGCTCAGTAGTTGTGGCGCATGGGCTTAGTTGCTCTGAGGCATGTGGGATCTTCCTGGACTAGGGCATGAACCCGTGTCCCCTGCATTGGCAGATGGATTCTTAACCACTGCGCCACCAGGGAAGTCCCTCTGCAGACTTTCTGTTGACCACGACGCTACTGAGCCACGTGGTGTTCTGTAGTCATTCTGTCTTCCGGGTACAACTCTTTGTTTTCCCTGGAGCTATTAATTGCCTCAACTTTCCCTTTGCCTGGTTTTCTTTGAAATTATCAATTGTTTTCTAAAATACTGCAGCTTTGCCCCAAGCTTATCTATGATGCTTTCTATCTGCTTAAGCACATCAGTCAGTTGTGTCCCCCTAGACAGTGCACATCATTTTTCCGCTCCAATCTAGATCAGTTGCTCTTCAGTCTGCTGTGCGGCCTTTGTTTCCATTTCCCCCCCGCCCCCCAGAGTCATTGGGGATTACCTCTCTGTTGGATCATCTTTTCCTTGGTCTGTGTCTTTCCTGTTTTCAGTTTACCTTAAGTTTTTAGAAGCATATTCTCTAGAAGTTTCCTAGGAAAGGGTATGTGGGAGGTCGGTGTTCTGAGTTTGCATGTTAGAAAATATTTTGGTCTGTACTTAACACTTTTTGGATTTGGTATAAAATTCTTCCAGTAAAGATTTCTTCTGATTTTAAAGGCTTTTTTTTTTGCTTGTCCATGAGATTTATCCATGTTGTTTCATGTAGTTATAGTTTGTTCACTTTTACAAAGGTATGATATTTTATCTTTTGAGTATGCCACAATTAAAAAAAAATATGTTCCACTTTTAATGGACATTTAGGTGGTTTCCATTTTGGGGTTATTGCTACAAATGCTGCTGTGACCATTCACATTCATATTTCCTGGTATTCATTTGAAGGGTGTATCCCCAGCAGCATTTATAGGAAACTCAGTCTGTTAATAGCTAACAGATGCTGTTGGCTATTAGTTCCTATTTATGCTTTATTTCATAAGCAGTTTACTTTGATTAAAAGACCAGAATTCAGCCTTTATGAAAAGTTTCTTACTGGTTCATATTTGTATTTTATAAACTTATCTCAGTGGAGAGGGGCTGTCTCCTAGGCAGTTTCAGAGTTAAGGGAACGCACGCTTGATGACTTCCTCACTAAGGGTATCTGGTCCATGTGCCCAGAGTGTGCATCCCGTCAGGCTGGGGGAGCACATGGAGAGCAGATGGGGGTGAGGGCACCGCCCCGGGAGGGCCCCACTGGGCTTGGTGTTGGCAGCCGGGCTTGGCGTGGCTCCTCCACTCTCCCATGTCCTCATCTTCCGTCATCGTGGAAGGGGATGGTGATGGTGGTGGTAGAGGTGCCTCCTGATCTCCTCCAGGTTTGTCTTTTTTGTTTGTTTGTTTGTTTGTTTGTTTTTGCGGTACGCGGGCCTCTCACTGTTGTGGCCTCTCCCGTTGCGGAACACAGGCTCCGGACGTGCAGGCTCAGCGGCCATGGCTCACGGGCCCAGCCGCTCTGC
>NW_021146539.1:23989-25000 GCF_002837175.3 Physeter macrocephalus
CGAACCCGCGTCCCCTGCATCGGCAGGCGGACTCTCAAGCACTGCGCCACCAGGGAAGCCCTCCAGAGTTGTTCTGATGCTCAAGAAATCCTGTATTTCTGTGAAAATATCTCTGTGTCTCTTTGGAAACTGATCCAGCTTTTCAAAGTTACCTGATTGATTATGGTGCAGTAGCACATGTCCCTTCAGTTGGGGTGACAAGACCTCGGGGTGACAAGACCTCAGGCTGTCTAGCAGCTCCGTGAGCCTGGTTCTTGTTTGGAATTCCACATCCTTTTGTCTTTGAATCTGCATTTCCTAGGTCTCTTTTTCTTGCAAACTTCTCTCCAGGTAGGTTTCCTGGCTGCGAAGAGAATGTGCAGCCCAGCCAACACAAATGTCATTCTGTGACTTTGGGTATAAAATCATTTTCAAAAAGAGTAGGTAACTGGACTGAGGGTTTGTTTAGTGGAGGGAAGTTAAGTTTGGGGCCACATTCCTGGAAGGATGAATCATCACTACTCAAATGACAGAAATGCAGGTAGGTCTCTGTGGATGGTGGGCTTCTCTTGGGGTGACAGTTGATGGGTGGGGAGCCAGGCAGGACCAGGTCTTGAAGGGCCTCTTGTGCTGGGCAGCTCTGTCTAAAATGCCCTTCCTCTCCCACACAGTGCCTGCTCACCCCAAAGGTCATCTCTACTTCTTCCTTTAAGATTGTGGCCACAAAGCGGAATTTGAATCTCCCCGGATCTCCTCCTAAATACCAGATAATGCCACTGAGCTTGTGGATTTTCTCAAGTCACTCTCTGTTATTGGACTGCTCACATCTCCATTCCCCCGCCTCTCCCAGGGACTGATTTTTGGTGTTCTTCCTCCAAGAACTTGGAGCACCCGGCCCTCGCAGCCTAGTCCTGAGCAGCGTGAGTGGTGGTTTAGGTGACCGCTACTGCTGCCACCACCCGGGGCCTCCAGAGGCCTGTGCTCTCTTCACCTCCAGACCCCAGCACCCAGCTAGTGTGGTGCTCAAACTGA
>NW_021146540.1:0-7439 GCF_002837175.3 Physeter macrocephalus
AACGAAGAGTAGCCCCCGCTCGCCACAACTAGAGAAAGCCCGCGCGCAGCAACGAAGACCCAACGCAGGCAAAAATAAAAATAAATAAATTTATTTTTTAAAAAAATCCTTTATCAGTAGGCTCTCTGGCCTCTGTAGCTGATGGACTGAACACAACGGCACAGATGGCTGGGGACTGTGCAGTGAGTCCCAAGACCAATTCTCTCTGGACACAGGAAGCAGGGACAGAGGTGAGGAGGCTGAGCCCTAGAGTACCAGCCCAGGGTTCTGAGATATTCTCCTTAGAGAAAACCTCACATAAGCTCTTGTGTTACTAAAATTCATCACCCCATCAGAGAGGCGAATTTAGCCACCACAGGGGAGACTGATGAAGGTTTTCCCATAACTAGCTGTGTGAGGAAAGAAGAAGAGGAGGCTCCGTGAGGCACACGCAGTGAAGTGGATGGAGAAACGGGACATCTGAAGCGCTGTGAAGTGAGTCCTCACCCCTTTGCAAGGGTGCGCAGGAGAGATGAGGAGAGGATGCAAGAGGATGGGAAAAAGAGAGGGGGAGAGGGAGAGAGAGAGAGAGAGAGAGAGAGAAGCAAACATACCAGTGGGTCTCCTACATGGGAGGTGCACGTGCCGAAAGACGAATGCAATCTGGCAGGCAGTGTGGGCATGTGTGTCGGAGACAGAGATTTACACGGGGAAAGGGCACCTGCTAAAATATTTATAAATTTATCAAGAAAACATGTTTTAAAAATGAAAAATAAACAGATGTACAAGTGCAACTCGAGAGGAATACATTTCGCAAGTTTGCAAAAGCAGAGTGAGCGGCATGCTGGAGACCGCGTGGGTGCTGGCGGGGAGTGAGTGGGCGGGAGCCGGGCCTCGCAGGGCGGGACCAGACTGCCCCGCCCACCGGGAGCGAGCGGGCGGGCGCCACTCCCCAGAGCGGGGGCGGGTGTGGAGTAAAACACGTGCGGAGGGCTCGCGAAGAGAAGAAATCTTACACTCGTGGCTGTGCAGCTTGGACCTCCTTACCTGGACCTGCAAGTCTTTAAAATGGGAGGCAACACCGGCCCCAGGAGGGATCGCGGTCTCCATTCTGCCACATCATCCTGGCCAAGCCACCCACCCCTCCACGTCCACTGATCTACGAAAGGTCCTGGGCCACTTTCTAGGGGGAAGAAGATGAAATGCTGCACGTGACAGGGTTTTGGCTCCCTGCAGGAAAGGCAGTATAAATCAAGGCCTCGGTTAAGAACAGGACGCTCTAAGTCACAGGTGTACATCGATGAGCGCGCGACACTCTGGTTCAGCAGGGAAATGCAGCACATTACTCAAGGGGTTTCCAAAAAAGCAGGGGGAGAACTAGGAGATGCCTTCTTGGTTTCTCAACCGAACAATATTAGCAAAGAGCTTTAGGTATCTGCCAGGGGTATGGCTTAGACTTTCCTATTTGCTCAGTATTACAAAATTACACAGAGAAGAGTGCTAATTACAAAAAATCAGGCGTTTCTCAAATATGGGTGATTAGAGTTATTCCCGTACCTGAAAAAGAGTGCAGGGCCGAATTACTATAGACATGTGCTTAAGGCCCTGAAACCTTATACCCAGCAGGCTCAGCCTTGCTTGGGTCCCCACCTAAGCCCAGCAGGCTTTCCAAAGACCTATACTCATCAGCAGCAATAACTTGCTTCCTTATGTTGGCTTAAATTAAACATTTTTGTTGTTGTTAAAACAACATGAAAGAAAACTTTGAAGGAAAGAAGGAATTTGTAATCTCATGACTCAGTCACAATTTCTAATACATTTTAGGGCAACAGACATTTCCTGAGAGGCTTCTCAAGACTGTCTTGTTGTGAGGAACCTACAGTCTAGGGCCAGGGCTGAGGAGACAGACACATACACAGATACTGCAAGACTAATGTGGTAAGTATGAAGCCAGAGGTCAGATCAGGGCTCTGAGGACAGGTGCTCAGCCTCACCAGGGACTCAGGAAAGGGGCTTATTGGAGAGGTGACAGTAACCTGACTCTTAAGGAACAAAGGAGGTAGTCAGATAAAAAAAAAACCAGTCGAGGACTGTGCGAGGTAGAGGAGAAATAGCAGAGGCATAAGCACAGAGGTAGAAACAGCGGGAGATGGGGCTGAGGGGAAGTGCATCCAGTTTGATTTAATTGGGGGTCCAGTTCCAAGAAGGGAGAGGAAGGTGATGCTGGAGGGTAGACCGAATCATGGAGAACACAGTGCATCTTGCTAAGGAGCTTGGCCTTTATTTTGTAGGTGATGGCAGCCGCTGAACGTGGGCACATTTTCCCTGCTTGGTTGGTGTTAATTAAATTAAGAGAAAAGAAAAAAAAGACCCCGAGGTCCAGGACTATCTTGATAACAGGTAACATTTACTCAGGCTTCTCAAATGTCTTATTTTGCTCTCAGGTTCTCGTTAGGACAGCGGCTTACCAGGAGGCAAAGGACTGCCACGTATAGCCTGAGGACCCAAACTTAGATCATGACCACAGTCTGTGGCCTCCCTCTTCTTCAGCCTGACACAGACAGGGCACCTGGGATGAGCTTCCAGGACTTGGCCGGCAGAAAGGCTGAGCTGAATGAAGTTGCATTAATTGCCTTCAAGGGTACAGTCAGGAACCAGAGGCCACCTGGATTTACTTCCTGTAGCTTAAGGTTGCTTATCAAGGAGAAGGGAGTGCAGAGCTCTGAGTGAGGGGGAGGCTTGGGAGATGGGAGATTATTCCCCGAGACAAAATACTCTCAGGCACAGGGAGGAGGTGACAGCCACTTTGAGGCAGAATTCAGAACCCTGGGGCTGTGAAGGGCTTCAGGAGATCACGTGGCTGAGCGACCCCTGATGGTAGGCTGGTGTCCTGCCTCTAACCTACACTCCTCCATGGGAGGTGGGAGAAAGCAGTGCAAATAACAAGATTTGGAATCAGGCAGCTGGGTTTGCATTCAAGCTCTGCCACATAGTGGGGAGTTACCTAACCTCTCTGCACTCTGGTTTCCTCCTTTGTATATGGAGATAAAGTAGAACCTAAATCATAGGGTTGATGTGAGGATTACATGTGATCACCTACAGAAAGAGATTAGAATAATATCTGGTCCACATATGCATGCAATAAATGTTAGCTCTCAGCACATGTTGAATGGAAAATAAAAAAGAAACACCTCTAGGGGGAGGGAAGGAATGGGAGTTTGGGATTAGCAGAGGCAAGCTATTATATACAGAATGGATAAACAACAAGGTCCTACTGTAGAGCAGAGGGAACTATGTTCAATATGCTGTGACAAACCATAATGGAAAAGAATATGAAAAAGAATATATATATGTATAACTGAGTCGCTTTGCTGTACAGAAGAAATTAACACAACATTGTAAATCAACTATATGGCAATAAATTTAAAAAAAATATACGAATGGCTAAAAGATATAAAATACTGACACACAATCACACACCTGCACAGACACACGCATTACAGATGTAAAGCTATTATTTTTGTTGAGAACTCGTTTAAAAATCAACTCGAACTTCCCATTCTGAACGGTGGCCTTCTCTCTACCTCTCTGGCCTTCGCTACTGTAACTTTGCGTCAGCCACGGTCGCTCCAGATTGCTGACAGCAAAGGGCGGGCCAACTCACCAGTTTGCGGATTTCACATTCTAAGTTCTGAATACAGTCCAGCTTCCTCTTGCGGCAGCGCTGGGCCGCGATGCGGTTCTTGCTGCGCCGGCGGACGTCGTGAATGAACTCTAACTGCTCTGAGGTTAGCTTGTGCATCTTAATCATCATCTGGAAATCATTCCTTGGAAGATCTGTGATTTGATCCACAGGAAAGGGAAGTTTGACCTGGAACCAAGAATAACAGAACATGATTATGGCAGCTGGATTTTTGTTTTCATTCTGGCAGGTGGAACATCAAAAATTGGAAAAACCTCCTTTTTACAATGACCAACTAATCTGAAAACTACTGAAGCAGGCAATGATTATTCTTTCCCGTTTCAAAAATAAATAAGATGTAATATTCAGACAATCAAACAGAACGTGAGTACACACATTATAATGTGGTTATTATTCCTGAGATCTTTGAAGCAAACAGCATGGAAAATATTGGAAAATGTATACATTGTCATTGCTACAGCTCTTTTGTAAGAAGGGCTCTATAGTTAGTTGAAACCTACTCCGACTGAGCCTCAACTCAGTAAAATGACAATTTATAGACAGACATCAACTGAAGAATCATCTAAAGCACTTGAATGAAGAGAGCACTGCACACCTTGAAGATGCTGGAAAGATGAAACAGCCAGTGTAATTTGTAGTTACAACAGCACAAGGGAGACATAGGGAAAGAACCCGGAGAGGCTACACCAGTATGATCTAGGAGTTAGAACTGGGCTTTAGTCCTTCCTGCCAGACGTGAGACTGCAGGCCGGTTACTTTACTTCTCTGAGCCTCAATTTCCTCATGTGCAAAAATGGGGCACGCTTTTTAGTTGCACGGTGCTATACACCCATTAGGGACTTTGTATTTTTGGAAAATACAATGGCCAGCCCTTCTCACATTTTCTTTAACAACGTGATGTTGACCTTCCTCGGTCAAGAGGTGGGATGCGTGTTCCTGCCTCTTGACCGATACAATGCAGCGGGAGTAATGGCGTGTAACTTCTGAGGCTACATCATAAAAGCTGTGCAGCCTCCCCTTAGGCCTCTTAGATTGTGCTCTGGAGGACACCAGCTGCTGAGCCTCAAGGACACTCAAGCAGCCCTGTGGAGAGCCCCACGTGGAGAAGAGCTGAGGCCTCCAGCCAACAACCAGTATCACCTCACCAGTCACATGAATAAGCCACTTTGGACGTGGATCCTTGGGCCCAGGCAAACCTTCAGGGATTGGCCCCAGACAACATCTGACTTCAACCCCATGAGATATTCTGAGCCAGGAGTGCTCAGATGGGCCACTCCTGAATTCCAGACCCATAGAAACAGTGAGAGATGTTAAATGATTATCATTGTTTGAAGCCACAAAGTTTTGGGGTGATCTGTTATGCAGCAACAGATAACCGATGCAGATACTATTATCAGAAAGAGTCCTACTTTCAAACTCTTGACAAATCAAGGCAGGTAAGCATCATCCGAAGAGAGGACACTGGTCTTTTAAGAGATGGATCTATGTCCTCCTTATATTCTGTTACATGCTTCTTTACAACCCTGTGGCAGTTTGAAATCTTTCTTAGGAAAAGAACTGCTGTTCTTGTGGGCTTCCTCAGCACCCACAAGGTAGAGAACACAGGCCTGCACCTTCCAGCAGTCTGCCATCGCCCTCTTCAAGACTACTGACGAGGACTTAGAGACTGAACTTATGGTTACCAGTGGGGAAGGGTGGAGGGGAGGGATAGTTAGGGAGTTTGGGATTGACATATACACTCTGCTATATATATATATATATATATATTTTTAAAGAATTTTATTTTATTTACTTTGGCTGCGCCAGGTCTCTTAGCAGCATGCATGTGGGATCTAGTTCCCTGACCAGGGATCGAACCCAGGCCCTCTGCATTGGGAGCGCAGAGTCTTACTCACTGGACCACCAGGGAAATCCTTACATACCGCTATATTTAAAACGGATAACCAACAAGGACCTACTGTATAGCACAGGGAACTCTGCTCAATATTCTGTAACAACCTAATTGAGAAAAGAATTTGAAAAAGAATAGATACATGTATATGTATAACCGAATCACTTTGCTGTACACCTGAAACTAACACAACATTGTTAATCAACTCTACTCCAGTATAAAATAAGAAGTTAAAAAAAAGACTCCTGACAAGGCAGAGACTTGAGGGGCCAGTTCTGGTCCTGCTCAGAAGCTTCTGGAAGAGGAAGATTGCATGTAGCTTGGCCAAGAGACAGTGTTTCCCTGCTCAGATGGCTGAACTCCCGCTTACACTAGCGTCTGCTTTAGGTGGACCAGCAGATGGCACTATAAACCTAAACTTCCTTCAGGAGCCAGGCCAGCGCTGTCCAATGCAAACAACGTGAGCTGCGTGTGTGAGTTTTACATCTCCTAGGCACGTTAAAGGAAGTGAAAAGAAACAGGTGAAATTAATTTTAATAATATATTTAATTGAACCCAATGGAGCTAAAATATTTTCAACATGTAATTAACATTAAAAATTATTGAGATATTTCACCTTTTGGAGGGTACTAAATTTTCAAAATCCGAGGTGTATTTTACACTTGGGGGTTCATTACAATTCAGATGAGCCTCGTTTCCAGGGCTCAGTAGCCACGTGTGACGTATGCCTCCTGTACTGAACGGAACAGCTCTAGAAGACGGAACAAGTGGACTCGCGTGAACTTCAGTAACCAGAGAATCAGACTGGCAGGTCTGGGCTTAATTGATCAAAATATTTGGGGGTGAGGAAACCAGGCCCTCGTTAATATTCAGAAGCTGCAGCGTTATGTCTGGGTTGTTCAGGGGGGTGAGAGGGAGATATTTTATCCTAAGCTCAGGCTTTTGCTTTGGTTGCATCAGATGCAGGCAGACATGAGTCTGGATCCTGGCATTTGTGGCTCGTTAATACCCAGGCACAAAGGGAATCCTACTAAAGATCTGCCTTCCTGCGGCTGGGTGCAATGGCTTAGTCAGGTTACTTCACAGCTCTGAGCCTGTTAGACGTGGCATTTGCTGAAGGCTCCCAGTGGGTGCTCTGACTGAACTTCCACAGGGCGAACTCTGTCCCATGACACCTGTCAAAGTCTGGCCCAAGAGAGCAGAATCGCAACAGTGCACATGACACCATGCTCGGCTCAGCCCTGCTTTGGCCGCTAATGACGGGCAGTCAGGACAAACAGCTCCTTGTTTATGGACCCGGGAAAGGGCTTTGTCCACGGTTTGTGTTTGCACAGGGCTTATAATGATATGAAAGAATGTTTGATTTCCCTTTTATACCCTTTGGATAACAAACAGACTCTCAGATCCTGGATGGTACCTAAATAACACAGAGGTCTGTCTGTCGGGGACACGGATGTTTCCACACCAGGCAGGAGGCTTGTTTGCACAGCAGGGGTTACAGCACTTCGGGCTTCGTGGCGTCTCCCCCTCTGCGGACAACAAAGCAATTCTGCTTCTGTTCTACAGTGTGTTTACTTATTTTCAGACAGAATATATACCTATTGCTCAGGCCACAGGGAAAGTCAAAAGGCCTTCTATACCAAGAGCTACTGTAGCTCCAGACAGCAAACATAAAACACTACGGAAACAGGACCGAGGTTGACAGGAAAGAGGAAAAATCAACAATGCTGGTTTCAAAGTCCTTGAAGCAAAAGGCCATATAACATTTCAGCAGAGCTGTTGCAACTCAAGCTGCTTTGCAAAGAGGTCAAAGGAAAATCATCAGCTATAGACTTTCTTCCACATGAAAAAAAAAAAAAAAAAAAA
>NW_021146540.1:8966-25000 GCF_002837175.3 Physeter macrocephalus
TCCACATGAAAAAAAAAAAAAAAAAAAAAAGCCCAAACCCCAGCTACTCTTGTTTCTTTCGAAAAGGTGCTGCTACCCTTCTAGCTAGGGAGGACTTACCCCAACTACCAAAGGGAAGCCCCTGACTTTGGAAAGGCACAGTGGAAAAACCTCACCACACCTATTTGTTGATTTCAGGGTAGTAAGTTCCAAGCTGACGGGCATCTTCCCCGGAGATGAACGGCAGCTGCAGACCCACTATGGAGCTGTGAGAACATTCCTTTCCCAGGCTGGCAGGCACCCACATAGTCCCCAGATGGGCTCAAAAGTCAGCTAATGTGGGGCTTCCCTGGTGGCGCAGTGGTTGAGAGTCCGCCTGCCGATGCAGGGGACGCGGGTTCGCGCCCCGGTCCGGAAGGATCCCGCGTGCCGCGGAGCGGCTGGGCCCCTGAGCCATGGCCGCTGAGCCTGCGCGTCCCGAGCCTGTGCTCCGCAACGGGAGGGGCCACAGCAGTGAGAGGCCCGCGTACCGCAAAAAAAAAAAAAGTCAGCTAATGTGACCTGGCCTTGGACCTTGAGAAGGCTGAGGCCCTCCTGCCTTTCTTCTGGCAAATTCTTAGAACCCAATGATTGCTCCAGGATTTTACCTCTCGGAGGTAGCTTAGATTTCATTCCCCGGACCCTTGTAAACAGTGAGGTGACAAGATGGAGAGTCCAGCCCGTCACCACCACCACCATTCGGCAGTCGCACGCGAGTGAGGCTCAGCGTAGAGGCACAGAAGGCTGGCCAGGCTGCTTAGAAGGGCAAGGGCCCGAGGGGTCCGGGGCGCCGATGCCTCTCTAGACAGGTACTTGCCACCTCTTGGGTTCTCAGTGGAGACTCACTCCGAGAGTTGGGCAGCCTCCGCTTGTCTCTTCTGCTCTGTCGCTGTCATCTGGCCCCAGCACGGTGCTCACTTTCCTCTCTCTGGAGCACGGCAGGAGGAACAGGGCAGGAGGAACAGGGCAGAAGCTGTTTCCACCCGGCACCCGTCCTGGCTGGCTCAGTAGCGACCAGGGGAGGGGCTTAGACCTCCTGGGAGCTCCCTGAAATGAGTGGTCCATGCAGTGCTGAGGGGCCTCTGGCCCTAGGGGCTGACAAAAGGTGGGAAGATGCTGTGACATCTGGACAGTGAAAGAAACCTAAATATTCCTCCTCGGGGGCCTGACCAGGGAATGCTGCTGGCTGGACCCCAGGTGCTGGTGCTTCTTTCTCACCAGACAGAAATCAGCTGCTCCCTTTCTCTCTCCTGCCAACAACTACCCTGTTCCTGCCGCCAAAACCACATCCCCTCTCTCCCAGTTAAACACAAATACCATTTAAAAATTGTACGAGAAATATAACTTTTGGCAGAAAATTCAATTATGAGACAAAAGAGGAGAATAAAATTTCCACACCCAAACAATGACTCTCCTGCTCTGGTGGACTTCCCCGTGATCTTTGTTTCCCTCTGTATACTTTTTACAGGGTTGTAATCAGACGGTACAATGGCTACCTCACCTCACCATGCCTCTCAACACACATCTCACTCGCCTGGTGTCTTTGGTGTGCTGGATGGGGGCTACTGGAGAAGCAGGACAGAGATGCAGGTGTTGTAGAAAAAGGCAAAAAGAAGCACCTCTTTCCTCTAGAAATCTCAGCGGAAGCTTGTTGGTCGATCTTCTTTCCTATCTCCTTTCTTGGTTTCGCTATTAGATGTTGACTGGAAGCTACAGAAGTTGGATCCCTTAGCAGTACCCTGAGGACCTGAGGGTGCAGTCACCTCTCCAAAGCCTTTAACGTTTATGCTCTTACAAGCCCCTCAGATCCCTGAGAGTTGTCTGGGGGACAAAGCAAGATGCCCATTGGGCTGACAATTCTAGTGCTGTTTGAATGGCCACAGCCAGCTCTGTGCTGGGCAGATGCCAGTGACAAAATCTCCCCTGCCAAAGACACACTTCCTGCACAACTGTCCGTCTAACCTCTGTTCTTATGATCCAGTTTCTGAAACAAACACAGGACACCTGGAATTTAGTTGTGATGCTGCAATTACCTAGCTATGTGATATCAGGCAAGTGTTTCCTTCTCTGTCCTGAAGTTCTTTGAGGATCTGGGAGTCAGAGGGAGATAATATCTGCCCTACTTAGCTGAGAGGATTGCTATGAAGAATAAAACTGGATAACAGATGGAGAAAGTGCTTTGAAAAGTTTGAACTGCCTTATGACTATGAAGTATTATTTTTTTTAAGCGAGAATTCTTTTTATTTTTAATATTTATTTATTTATTTGGTTGTGCTGGCTCCTTAGTTGTGGCATGCAAACTCTTAGTTGTGGCATGCAAGTGGGATCTAGTTCCCTGACCAGGGATTGAACCCAGGCCCCCTGCATTGGGAGTGCAGAGTCCTATCCACTGCACCACCAGGGAAGTCCCATTATTATTAGTAGTAGTACTAGTAGTCGTCGTGGAGTATTAGTATTTCTGTTTATCAGCCCTATCTTTCTTTGTCATATAGTTTCTTCTTTCAGTCATACGATAGATATGCTTTGCACTTGCAGATGCTAAGAGTCTTTCTAGACAACGTGAAAACATTGTTTTAATTAGAAATATGGCTGACTTCTATGCTGCCCAGCAAGGTTTTCTTTCTAAATATTAAGCAGACCAACTACAGTTACTTGTAAAAAGATGCCTGATTCAACAAACCACAAAAACGACTGTAAACATTTTACATCCAACATATGTAGGGAAGCCAACATTTGGGTGGAAGACTTAGAGTCAGACACGGCTCTTCTGTAACATTTCTGTGTTTGCTCTGGACATTATTTCTCCCTGCCCTGACACATACACCAACATACACGTACGCACATCACCCTCATACACTTTCATCCCTCTTGACATGAAGCATGTTAATAAAGCAAGTCGAGGACTTCCCTGGTGGCACAGCGGTTAAGAATCCAC
This sequence comes from Physeter macrocephalus, assembly GCF_002837175.3. Lineage (NCBI taxonomy): Eukaryota > Metazoa > Chordata > Mammalia > Artiodactyla > Physeteridae > Physeter > Physeter macrocephalus. The sequence continues at coordinate 11,920 of NW_021146540.1, forward strand.
CTGCCAATGCAGGGAACACGGGTTCAAGCCCTGGCCTGGGAAGATACCACGTGCCGCGAAGCAACTAAGCCCATGCGCCACAACTACCGAGCCTGCGCTCTAGAGCCCACATGCCGCAACTACCGAGCCCGCGAGCCGTAACTACTGAGCCCGTGCACTGCAACAAAAGAGTAGCCCCCGCTCACCGCAACTAGAGAAAGCCCACGCGCAGCGACAAAGACCCAACACAGCCAAAAAAATAAAATAAATAAAGCAAGTCCAACTAATCAACGCTTTTGACTATGCAGATAAACTGTCTTCCTAGTGCTTCTTTATTAAAATCTACAGTTAATGCTTGTGGTACAAAACTATGTCACTAAGATGCTTACTACTTGGCAAATGCTCGTGACTCTTCTATAATTTTCAAAATTTAAAAACGAACCTATAAACCACAATGAGATATCACTTTACACCACTAGAATGGCTATAATAAAAAAGATGGACAGTAACAAATGTTGATGAGGATGCAGAGAAATTGGATCCCTCATACATTGCTGGTAGGAATGTAAAATGGTTCAGTTACCTTAGAAAACAGTCTAGTAGTTCCTCAGAATGCTAAACACAGAGTTACCATATGATTTAGCAATTCCACTCCTTGGTATATAACAAAGAGAATTGAAAACACATGTCTACAAGAAACTTGTACACAAATGCTCATAGCAGATAAATGATAATGGCCCCAAAGTGGAAATAACCTAAATGTCCCTCAACTGATGAATGGATCAACAACATTGGTATATCTACACAGTGGGATATTATTCAGCAATAAAAAGGAGTGAAGAACTGATACATGATAATGTACCTGGTGGGTACATCAATGGCAAGGAGGAACCTTGAAAACATGCTAAATGAAAGAAGCCAGACACAAATGGCCACATATTGTAAGATTCCTTTGAAATGAAATGTCTAGACTAGGCAATCTATAGAGACAGAAGATAGTTTAGTAATTTCATGGGGTAAGGGAAGAGGGCAATGAGAAGTGACTGCTGCTGGATATTACGTTTTTTGGGGGGGTTCTGAAAATATTCTGGGATTAGACACTGGTGATGGTCATACAACTTTGTGAGTCATTGAAAACCACTGAACGGTTCATTTTAACAGAGTGAATTTTATGGTATATGAATTATATCTCAATTAAGAAAAGAATCTGTGTGAGATATACAGAATTCAAACATTACAGAAACACATAGAAATTAACCTTTCCCTGTATTCCCTCTTGCCAACTTTGCCTCCCATTTTATCTTATTCTCTATACTGCTTTTATTATTTATAATATGTTTCTTTATAAAGTAAACTGGGACCTTGTTATATATACTGTTTATGTTACCTTTTTCACTTAATATGGCCTGTCCATTTTTTCATCATTGGAAGAAAAATATTCCCAAGTCGGGGACTTCCCTGGCGGTCTAGTGGTTAGGACTTCATGCTTCCACTGCAGAGGGCACGGGTTTGATCCCTGGTTGGGCAACTAAGATCCCGCATGCCGTGCTGTGCAGCCAAAAATAAATAAAAAAATAAAAATTCCCAAGTTGACTTTTTAAGTAAAATCGCAAACCCAGGAGTCATAAAAAAAAAGATTGATAATTTGATTACATAAAACTTAAATTTTCTTTAAATGGAAAAAGACACTATAAAAAGTAGACAAGGAGAAGATATAGGATTAATATAAGAAAGGATTAATATTCCTATATTAAGGATTAAGGATCCTGTAAATTGACTAAAGTCAAACAACATACCCAAAAAGTGGACAAATGGCAAGTCCAGGAAAGAAAATACAAAATGGCAAAAACACAAGAAAGTTCTCAACTTCACTAGAAGTCATCATGTTTTGCCCACCAGATTGGCAAAAAACAAAAGGACTGGTGACCACTACTCCTGGCAAGAACAGGGGGCAATGGACACTCATAAGTTGCTGAAGGATACGTGAATTGCTATAACCTTTTGGGAAAGTAGGTAGGTAGTATTTAACAAATGAGTGTAACCTTTAACCCATTTATGGGACTCTAACCCACAAAAATAAAAGCACCACCACTAAACATGTTCACAAGAACGTTTATTGCACCAATGTTTGTAAGAGGGAAAAGACTGGAAACCGGAATGTCTGTTGATAGGTGATCGCTGAGTCAATTGTGATTTATGGGAACCACGGATATTAAAGAAGCATGTGTCAACCCTAAACGATTGACCTAGAGGCACGTACACAGTAGACAGCTATGTGCAAAAAGCAAGTTGCTTAGTAATTACATGGCAAATGGTATTAACATAAAACCCAAACCCCTAGAAATGCGAATGTGTGTTTGTATATTGTTGTAGGCACAGAGAAAGCCTGCTAAATTTGGTATGTCAGGGGCTGGGTGTGCTGTGATTGATTATTTTAAAAAAGGAACTTAAAAAAGCTGATTGTTGATAAAGGACGATAGTGTGCTTATTTAAACTTTCCTCAAAGCTGGGGAATAGTTAGGATGAGAAGTCAATGCTGGAGAGCTAGAAGAGTTAAGAGGGTGTAACTAGAAATCAGAATATAAGGTAGGTTAACACTTTTCTTTTGATCTAACATTTTGGCTCTTTACAGAGGAAGACAGACCGGGAGGAAGCCAGGACCCGTCGGTCGGAAGTACTGAACAGGTGGCCGGCTGGAGGTGGAAACTCTCCTTTTTTGAATTTTATTTATTTTTTTGGCCATGCCGCACGGCATGCGGGATCTTAGTTCCCTGACCAGGGATCGAACCCGAGCCCCCTGCAGTGGAAGCGCAGAATCTTAATCACTGGACCGCCAGGGAGGTCCCCTGGAAACTCTTTTTTTGGTTTCTGGCTCTGGCGTCTCTTTGGGGTTCACCTGGAGGAGAAGTCACCTGGAACGTTACACAAGAGTAGATCGGGGAAGAATCAGCCCAGGAGATGTTGGCTTCTGGATCAGTTATGATTCACTTCGTGAAGGGTTTGCCTTCAGCGTTATTACTGGAGACCACACTTCCACTGGGGTCAAAGAAACTCCCCAAAGCAAAGTGTTAACTCAAAGAGGGGCAGTCATGCTAAGTCCCTGAGACAGTTCTTGCAAAACCTAACCTCTACTTTAGGAAAACTAAAAGGTCAAATTGGGAAAAAAAACCTTAGCTTCACTATAACAATCCTACCCAAAATGTACTACCGAGAGGGGCTAAACGTGATTCCCGAAATGACACAGAAATTTGGAAAACGTCTCTTCTTTCGAGACTGTTTAGAAATGCAAAGAACAGATCTATTTTTTAAAAGTGAAAATAAAAATATTTTTGAAAACAGCGGTATTTTTTGAGGGGAGACTAGTCCTGTTCATGACTATCTTATAGGTTGAATGGTTCTTCCTGTTCTTTTTTTTTCCCTCCCCCCCTCCACCCCAACCAGGGATCGAACCTGCGCCCCCTGCAGTGGACGTGCAGAGCCCTACCCACTGGACCGCCAAGGAAGCCCTGATTTTTCCTTTTCATCGATTCATTTAAAACCGAAAAGGTCTAAGGTAGACAAGTGATAAGGCCCGAACACAGGAAAGACACATGTGCTCTTGTCGGCAGCATTTAGTTCCAAGAAGTGACTTTAAGTTCTCTTTGGGGACATTAGAGAGACAAAAGGAGATTTATCTGAAACTGACAGGTCCTTAAACATATGCAAATGTCATAAACTGCACACTCCCTTTAGTTAATGGTGAGGCTCCTCTTAAGGGAGAGATATAAAGAAAACAAAGACTCAAAGGCATCTGTCCTTTTCTCGAGACATCCTTGGCAAGGGAAATCATTATGCCGATGGATGGATCCAGCGACTGGGCTTCTGCATCAGGGGTGCCTATGAATAATTTCAGGGAAAAAAGAAAACCTCCTAAACGTTGTGATCAGACGGAAAGAAATAAGTGAGGAAAGAGAACGCACAGCCTTTCACTGTTCTCACGAAACCTCAATCCTCTCAGGTCAGGGACACAGATGTGATGACACAGCTGTGAGTCTGGCTTGGGGCACTGAGCCCAACCCTCCATCCCAAACCTGAGGGGATATAGTGTATTCAAATAGCAATAGTTTCCCATTCAAATTTCCTTTTAAATGACTTTTAGCTAAATTAGATCCTTTCAGTATGTTTCTTTTTCCATCTTTGCCAGGCAGTAACAGAAGAGCGGGGACCAGGCTAGCCAGAAAACGGGGAAGTGACCACAGGGCACTTCTGTAGTTGGCACAGGAAGTTTCGGAATCTATTTTCAAAACATGCCCGATCTAAAATCTTCATGTGCTTCTCGCCAACCTCGCAGAGGCTGAATAAACCGCACGTGGCTCTGTGAAAACCCACCTCACCCTGGGTGGCATTTCTGCTGTCTGGCTGGGTTAACATCCCTGCTTCACTAGAGGCTAATAACCAGGGAGCGCAGACGCGGGCGCAGGGCACTGGTGTAATACGGGCCACACTTCATTTCCTCCCGTGTTTTTCGGAGAAGCAGCTCCCGGGAGGGACTTCTCACCGGGCTTGCTCTGTCCTGCTCCGGAGGCAGGTCTGAGACACAGGTGGCAGTCTCAGGTTGGTCCCTTGTCGATCAGCAAGACTGTGCCAGATCATGACACAGACACCCTCAGATCTTTCCGGGGGCCTCTCATGTTACAGGGGAAGGCGGAACATCTCAGGGCGGCTATTCTTTCTCTCCTTGGCCACGTGAGTCTTACTCACGATGTGGCTGGCGTTGCTCCTGCTTTCCTCTCCCAGCATTGGGAAGACGCAGATGGAGCCTTTGGGAATTTTTATCTACAAAGTACTTTGCGTTCAGGGCGGACAGAAACCGCTACTCAACCCCACTGTTCCTTAAAATGACTCTCACCATTTGTGGGGAGCTTGGGAAATGACACATTATACAGTTATGTGTGACTGACAAGGGTGCTTCTGCAGGGACACCGGGACTGGGACAGATGATGAGCTGTCCATCACCTGCATCGAAATGAATGGACAAGGGATGGCTCCAGCGTCCCATCTGACAGGGAAGCTTAAAGGTGCCGGGAAAGCACCTGTTTAGTGTGGCTCTCTCTAGTTTCAACCAGTCAGTTTTGAAAGCGATTCTATATTTTCCTTCACACTGAAGAGGCGAGGGGCAAGGATGGGGGTGAGGGGTATGGCATCCTTTCAAAGCAGACGGAGGAGAAGGAGAGGGGGCGGGGATCGGAAGCACCTGTGCACGCTTTCAGGCATTAGACTGACTGTTTTCACTAAGCGCTTTGCCTCCGCTGGCTGTGTACTGAAATCTCGATCAAATTTCAAGTGCTTTCTAGCACAAAGTGGTTAATTTGGAATCGCCTTGAAGCCTCCTGCCCCTGCGGATGAGGGAGACGGTCCCTCTACTGTAACCTTTAATCTTGACAAACAAGAACAATCTGGCAGTGGTGGGGGGCAGGGAGAGTCCAGATAAAGGACTGAGGGTGGATCACATGCTTGAATTTAGTTGGGTTCCCTACCTCCTGGCCCCTGTCCTGCACAGGACACGACTCACTGTCTGCTTCCGAGAACGATCCGGATTCGTCGCTGGAGTTGGTGCCGTAAGACTGCTCACATTTAATCTGGGGTCGGACTTGGTTGTACATTCCATCTCCCATCAGGCCTGGTTCCTGATGCTCTGTGGCCAGGAATCTGGCGCCCTGGGAGCAGGGCGAGGAGGAGAACTCGCAGAGAGGAAGGCTGCAGGGCGAGCCCCCGCTCCCGTCCTCCGCGTACGAGTAGGAGGAACACGAGCTGGAAGTCCTAGTCCTGGTCTCCAAGGGGGGCGAGCGAGGGCAGACTTTGATTGGCACCGGGCAGCTGGTGTTGGGCCGCATCCTTCCTGGCAAGTGCTCAGCCATCAGCCCACCGTGAGGGTAGGCCTGTGAGCTGGGGAGGGACTGGCCAGCCCCCACCCACAGGCCCTTTGGCACCGGCTCGGAGAGGTCTTTGTCCAAACCGCTTACCCCAGAGTACGAGGGCACCGCCGTGCTCACTTGGTCACAAGCGCTGGAGGAGAAGATCACACTTCTCCGGTCCAGCTCTCCTTCCTGTTTACAGAGCGCCTCCAACCCGGGCCCCTTGAGGGGCGACCCCACTGTGAAGCTGGATGCGTCCTTCTGGCCCATGTGGGGCTGTCCGTAATTCCCCGGGAAAGGGGCGTAGTCACTTTTAAGGTCACCCTGAGTGATCCCCTTGTCAAAAGGGCACGCGGAACTCCTGGCAAAGTGCTGCTGAGAGGTACCGGGCAGGCCGGACAACTCCACACTTTTTGTTAGGCTGAACAGAGACCTTAAGCAGGAGGGGGAGGACGCGCCCCTGGACCTCTCCAGGCAGGCGGCCCCGGCAGGGGGGGCGGGGGCGGGCGCGGGGGCGGGGCGGGGCTGTTTCCGGTCCATTTCCACGTCCCCGGCTCTGTCTTTGACGTCAGGCTCATCTCCAGACAGGCAGAGCGTGATGCTCTCTTCTTCGTTCTCTTCGCTGGGCGGCTCGCTTTTAATCTGCCCCATGGCAAGCCCCGGCTTGAGGCTGTTGCCAGAGTTATCTTCGCTGAATGTGCTTGCAAAACCTGAGGTACTGTGTGATGATGCGTTATAGACATTCTTGGTACATGCAAGCTGGTATTTCTTGTATCTGGGGTACTGCGTTAACGCGTCCTTTGCCGCGCTCTCCTTGGTGTCCGCGGGCACGTCGGACTCCGGCAGCAAAACTTCTTCCTTCTCTGCTACTGGGATGGCAGTGGCCTCAAAGCTGATGGGGTCTGGAAGCATCTGGTCCCCGGGGCAAGCCATCTTGGCCGTCTCCGAATCCATCGTCTCCTCCTCTTCCTCCTCTTCCTCTCCGGCGCTGTTCTCACGGTCCTCGTGCGGGCGCTGGCACGCACCGTCCTTTCGGCACACAAACAGGCCATCCTCGCTGTTCAGGAGCTGGGTCTGCAGGAAGCTGAAGCAGGAGTCCTCCAGGTTGTGCATGCGCAGGAACTCGGCACAGCGGATGACCTCGCGGATGTTTTCTCTGCTGAGCAACAGCTTGGCGGTGTAGGCGAACTGCAACAGCGGCCCAAACCCCCTGGCCGTGACCTGCAAAACAAACAGGGGAATTGCCGACCGTTACCATCAGCACTGCTATTGTCCCGAATCCCTCAACTGAAGCAAGATAACCAGACAGCGCTAATGTCCCAGGATAAAGACCGCAAAGGAGCAATTAATCTCGTCCTGGGTCAGCAGTGATTCTGCTTCCAGTAATTAGGGCCTGTCTCGTGCATGCCAGCGCTCTACTCATCACGACACACAGGGCTGAAAATCATCAGGGTCAAGTGGCTAAACAAGATGACAGTGGGTTCAGTGTTTACGCTAATGAAATATCCTGGCAAAAATGCACGGTAACAATGGGAAGCCTATTAATTTCCCTCCCCATCCGTCCCGTTGAGAGCGCCACTGTACGTCAGGAGTGCTGTGATACTTCTTACAGCTCACTCGAGCCAAAGCAAGCATTCTAGTTTTCTTGTCAACTGCAGAACTAGCAATATGGCCTTGTTAGAAACCGGCAAGTCCACGGGGTTTTGAAAATAGTTTTTCCCTCGCAAAGTTAAAAAGAGACGTTGAAAGCAAGTCCTGTGTTTTGCTCATTTATCATGGTTGCTAGTTGAGATTTTTCCAGTCATCACGTCCTATCCCGTCTTACAATGATACTAGAGATGACAGTCCAAAGCAGCGTTCTCAGAAAGAAATTAACTCCTGGCCCCTAAAAAGGGTGGAGGGTGGTTACAGAGCTAAGCAAGCCGGCTGTCATTTAAATGGCTGAGGTTGTTGAACGGCACAGGACATGGGCAATTCCTTCCCTAATTATGAGCAGCAGCTTTGCCACGCAGCTGTCTTCTTTCCTGGTAAATCTTCAGGGGCTGAGCCTACTGTCATGTGCCGCTTGTCCATTACACATTTTCCGCAGATTGGAAACGTGCTATTTATGCACAGCTTGTGTACACGCGCATGCCTGCACACACACACACGCTGAATGACTTAGACCATTAGAAATATGTTGCCTAAGGCCAGTTGTTCTTTTGAATGAAAATGGATTAAACTTGCTGGTGTTCAGGGCAGGCTTCCTTACCCTATACACAAACCCACGCATCCTCTACGTTCTTGCAAGCACTGCTGACCCCATCAGGAAGGGAGGGGAGGCAGGTCCATGAATCATGTGTACAAAACAAATGAAAGCAGAGGTCATGGGGTCCTTGCTGGAAGCTACAGTAGCAGTGACTAAAAAATATCTGCTAGGGGAATAAGTGCAGAGCAAGATGAACCCGCAGGCTTTGGAGCTGACTGCCACATGGCTTGAATTCAGAACAGCACACAGAGCCCAAACTCTGGTGAAGACCTATATCTGCTGTTCAAGATTCAACACAGACATCAACTCTTCTGGGAGCCCTCTGCAAACTTCTTAGAGAGCGAATGACACCATCCTCTCAGCCCCCATAGCCGAAGAAAGGAAACACCCTGCCTTCCCCAAGGGCAGTGCTGATTTTATATCACTGCATTCTAAGGGAATGCCTAGTAAGGGACATTTCTTAGATACATAGCTGAATGGAATTTTGATTGTTAATATTTTTGAAGTACTTTAAAAAAAATTCTCCATCAGATACTGAGTCCTGAGATGTTTGGTTTCAAAAAAAAAAAAAACACCACAAAAACCCATGACTGCAAGACCCGCATTACAGTTCTCCACGGGCAATCATTGCCATCTCCCTTTTATTGTATTTAATTGTGTCAGTTTCTACCAGTAGACAGCAAAGCTTCTTCAGATCAGGGATTGTTTCATTTCTCTTTGTAACCCTGCACCTAAGGAGGGTCTCTAAACATCTGATAAAAGCTTGTATATTACTGAATATGCCTGAAGTCTAACTGTGCCCCTAACATACAACTATAGTGTCCAGAAGGTGACAACACACTCTGCTTGGTGAGTGCTGTCTCAAATTACTTTTGGAGCAAGGCACTGTGTAAACCAACAAACTACACCAATTAATCAACGGCAGGCAGGGGTGCTTATTTGTCACGTCCCCTAGCACCTATATTGAAAGGGAGTTCACCTGACCTACACTTTTGTTCTACTAAGCTGACATGGCAATAGATTTAGCAAATGTCTGTTTTATGTACTTTTCTCCCAGGAACCTATAAAAGGGAGTGTAAGGTAAGGAAGTGCATATTGATAAGTAACCAAAGAAGGTTGATGAGAATGTCACAGGACCCATTTCTTCATTGTGACACGGCTCCACCACAAAGAGAAAATGGCAGAATCAAGGCAGAGCTGACCCCTCCATCAGTAAGCATCATCTGCTCCGCTCCTAGGCAATCTGCCAATTGTAGAGTGGATAATACACATCTTGAGTTTTGGCAGATGCGCTCGCTATACGGGAAATCGGGGAAACTCATCTTGATGCTATTTATGTTTTTTTTTAATACAGTCCTCCTCATACTCTCATCCCCATTTCTTTTTTATTTTGACGCGGTCTCAGTAAGCTGTACCACTATCCCCCGCTATGGCTGCTTTTAAAGAAAATTCCTAAAGAAGCTAAGGGACACTCTTGAGGATCACTAGAGCAGTCCTGGGCATCACCACTTGCCTCACGGCAGCAAGGAGCTGCAGAAAGCTTCTCCACTCAGGGTCAAGCTAATACTTAAATGTATGAGTGGGTCCAAGGATGCCAGTAAGCACAGTCTCCACATCCCAAATCAGTTCATTGATCCTTTGGGGGCTCAGGAGACATGATGAGCTTGAAATGATCGTCACATGGTCATGAACGAGTCATGAATAAAAACAGGGTTGTAGGGGGTTCCTGGTGGCGCAGCGGTTAAGAGTCCACCTGCCAATGCAGGGGACACGGGTTCGATCCCTGGTCCGGGAAGATCCCACATGCCGCAGAGCAACTAAGCCCGTTTGCCACAACTACTGAGCCTGCGCTCTAGAGCCCACAAGCCACAACTACTGAGCCCGTGTGCCGCAACTACTGAAGCCCGAGCGCCTAGAGCCCGTGCTCTGCAAAGAGAAGCCACCGCAATTAGAAGCGCGCGCACTGCAACGGAGAGAAGCCCATGCACAGCAACGAAGACCCAACAAAGCCAAAAATAAATAAATAAATAAATAAAATTTATTTTAAAAAACCACAAAAAACAGAAAACAGGGTTGTAAAATGTCATTCAATCCCAGGTCAGAGAAAACGGTGTCCTCACCATGAAATTTCAAGAGTCCAAAAGTAGCTCTTCCCTCCTGCGAGTTTAAACCATGCTTTGTCCTATTTAATTCTGTTAAATTTTGCTCAGCTTCTGCGCGCAGGGCTTTGTCTAGAGAGTCAGTTACTATTCACCAAGCTCCTGCCAGAGCCCAGCACCATGTTAGCTGGTTCTCCTAACGCACTGGAAGGCAGGCATGATTGCCGCTAGTTTGTAGACAAGGAAACTGAGAAGCAAGGAGGTGAAGGAGTGCGTCCAAGGTCCTAGAGCTAGTAAGTAGAGAGTTGGGATTCCAACCTAAGTGCTACGGAAAATGGTTAAGTACAAGACTCAGCCCTGTGCTCAAGAAACCTACAATTTAGCTTTGAAGAGGAGATAAGAACAATAGGTTAATTTTCAGGAACCACGTAAATCAACAAGGGAAAGGCAAGATGACATGTCACAAGATGACATGACTAGTTGTCAACTAAGAAATCCTGACCAGTTCAGGAGAAGAGGAGACTGCTGAGGTCTGTGGGATCCCTTGAAGCAGGGACTTGTAAGCAGGACACCTGGAGTGTACTGAATTGCCCCCGGCTGGGTCCGATCGGGGTCAAGGGTTGCTTTGATACAATGGGTACCTTCTGAACTGCCACCAGCTGTCCCTTCCAGGAATCCATCTCTGGTGCATTTCAGCCCAGTTGCAATAGCTCCAAATACACAAAACAGAAAGTGGGTGCCCATCACACGTGCAGGCCAGTGTTAAAATAGGCAGTGGCTTTCTAAATATTGGTTTAGCCTCCATCTTGAGTAGCTTGCACTGTCTTTCCATTCTGAGGAATCATTTAAGCTCACGTACTCAGAAAGCAAATATCCAGGTACCGGCGTGAAGCTGCATGTTTATGAAACTGGGGCCACAAGCCTGCATTGTTATTTACTTTCTGTTTGTAACAAGTAAGGCTCTGATAATGGGAAAAATAAGAGGGGGCAGGAGGTGGAGAATCATCCACAAAACTAATGACCCATAACAATGTTATTTAAAAAGGTAATGATCATCAAGTTACAGCGGAATGAAGTGATGAGAAACAGCAAGCCAGTCCCAGCTCACTGGTATTAATGGAGCTGTGTTCCACTGCTCTCAGGGAAGCAGACATACCCAGGCTAAAAATCACCGGTCAGGAATGGCCTAAAGGAATGATAAACAAATGCAAACTACAGTATTAGGGGCACCTGGGATAACAGTCTTGCATTTTGGATGGAATCTTTTGGTTGGATCATTCTGAAGAGTGTTTTTTTCATCACATTACAGTTCCATAATGTGCGATATACACGGTGCTACAGATGAGACTGGCTCACGTACCGGGCAGAATGGAGGGGGCCCTGGGGGACTCAGACCCGTGAGAGGTCAGGAAGTAATCCTGCCTTGCTCTCTCGTTGCTCCCAAGGAGCGGTGACCTCATCCAGCAGTTGGCACACACAAGGCGAGTGGCTCTGACCTTTGGGTTTAGGGCCTGCAGGAAACAAGGTCAGACTACCAGACTCGCGCACTGTGGTGTGAGCCCACACACGCCACTCATGGGTTGAAAATCTGACCCACTGAAACGATGACCCTCCACCCTTGGTTCCCTTGGGTTTCTGATGTATCATCTCTCTGCTGTGGAAGAAAGGAAGAAGAAGTGATGAAAACGCAGCTGGCAGAGGGCATGCTTGGGTGCTGTTTGCAGAGCTGGGGAGCTCATTCCCTCAGGACGTGGTCCGTGTGCTGCTGGACAGAGCTTGTGAAAGGAAACGTCTAACAGTTTTGTCACTCTGGATTATTATTATCAGGGATCAGGCATCTGGGCTTCAGGCATACATTGAAAATAGGGTTTGGGAATTTTTATAAGACTTGGAACAGCATTTTCTACTCAAGCCATGTGACGAAGGTCTTCTCTGCTGGTTCTGGCAGTGTATATTCATGGCTGCAGCACTGAGTCCATCTACCCGAGCCTGATCTGATGGGCCAGGAGATCTGGGGACCGCGCCCCGGGAGAGGGGTGGCACGCTGCTCAAGGTCCCCTAATCACAGACTTACAAAACACGCAATCTTTTACTTTTAGCAACATCATGCCCTAATGGAGCTGGATCTCTCCTACACTGCTGGAGCAGGCAAGAGGAGGTAACAAAGCTATGCCGATGGGCTTTTGAAAACACTGACTTGGGTTGTCTGTGCACAGCAAGGCACTTGTCAAATAAAGAAAACAGCACCAGTGACGACTCACTCCTCCCTTCCACCTCCACGAAGCACTGCATCCCATTCTGCAGGCTGAAGACTGACTTAGCGATGAGGCATCGCTTCCAATCTTAATTTTCTATAATTAATATCCATATGATCACTTGTTTCTCCCCAAAGCAGCATGCTCTATAAGCATACTACATTCAGGATGTATTTGTTAAATTAACCTCACTATTTCAACAAAGCTTCTGGTTATTTTGCTACTAGTTTTAGTTAATGATAGAGCCAGACCAAACAACCTGTTTCCATTCCTAAAGTAACAATACAAAAACTAAAGCAAGTTGATTATATGTACAAGTATATAATTTCATATAGTGGGTTTTTTTTTTTTTTTTTTTGCGATACGCGGGCCTCTCGCTGTTGTGGCCTCTCCCGTTGCGGAGCACAGGCTCCGGACGCGCAGGCTCAGCGGCCACGGCTCACGGGCCCAGCCGCTCCGCGGCATGTGGGATCTTCCCGGACCGGGGCACGAACCCGCATCCCTTGCATCAGCAAGCGGACTCTCAACCACTGCGCCACCAGGGAAGCCCAATATAGTGGGTTTTAAAAAAATTTGTGTTAGTGAATGTGGCTTAAAAGCATGAAA
>NW_021146541.1:0-16971 GCF_002837175.3 Physeter macrocephalus
CCGTTGCGGAGCACAGGCTCTGGACACGCGGGCCCAGCGGCCATGGCTCACGGGCCCAGCCGCTCCGCGGCATGCGGGATCCTCCCGGACCGGGGCACGAACCCGTGTCCCCTGCATCGGCAGGCGGACTCTCAACCACTGCGCCACCAGGGAAGCCCTCTCAGCCTAACTTTTGAGGCTACAGGCTGCATCAGTCTCTCCATTTCACAGGAAGGGAAACTGAGGCCCAGAGAGAGAGAAGTGACCTCTCCAAGTCACCCGGCAAATCATGGTCCTGCTTGGGCTGACCTTTCTGTTGGACTTCTCCTTCTGTCCCCGACGACCAGGTGTCCCTGTTGGCTGTAGATGAGATGCACCAGGACCTGCCGCCGATGGAGCGAGATATGTACTGGAATGAGCCAGAACCACATCCCCCGTACACAGCAGCTTCTGCCCAGTCTCGTCGGCCCTCCTTTTTTGGCTCCACCTTCAACATCAGGTGGGAAGTGCCAGGGAACCACTTCGGTGGGTAGAAAACCCCGAGTGCAAGGGCCTGCCTAAGAACTTAGAATAGTATTAGTTAATGCATATTGGGTGCCTATTAAGTGCTGGGCGTTGTACTAAGCTCTTTACATATATTAGCTATTTTTTTTGGCTCCAGTAACCTTGGTTTGTTATCTCCAATTTTCAGATGATTAAGTCCAGGTTCAGAGAGGTTAAGTCAGTTGCCCAACCCAAGGTCACATAGCTAGCAAGAAGCACAGTTGGGCCAGGTATGTCTGGTTCCAACTCCACACCCTTAACCCTTACCTTGTGCTGTGTAAGGACTCTTAAAGCTATAAGGGCTCTTAGGTAGTCTCCAATCTAAGCCCCACCCCCTTATCCAGAGTAGGAAACTGAGGCTTAGAGAGAGAAGGGACTTACTCAAGGGCAGTCAGTGATTAGTGATGCAGCTGGGATGTCAGGGCCTGGTTCCTGACTCTGGTTCAGAACTACGTTTTCTGATAAACCAGGGTGTTGGCTTATCACTGGGGAGTGGGAGTGGGTTCCCTGGGCAAGGGAGCAAGCAAGAGGCTGGGTCATCACAGGTACCTTCTGAGTAGACTCCTTGCTACAGAGTACAGGCCTCAGGTCAGCCCATAGCAGCCACATTTTCCCCCACATGGGTCCTCTTTCCCTGATTTGGTTAGAATCCCCTTTGAGCTGTAGCTGGGCCACAGCGGGCTGAAGGGGCGCCCCAGACAGCTCTCTCTCCCTAGGATGACAGAGTGGAGAGGACTTTGGAGAGTGTATGCTGCATCTCAGGGTCTATCCCATCAAGGTTTTCTTCCACAGCATTAAAAGCACTGTTCTCTTAAGAACCGAATATCCTATTAAGCTGTAATTAGAATTAGCTAGAGTCTCTCGTTGGTGTGAGGAGGGTTTGGATAAGTGATCAAATGATCAAGGATGGAGGCTTGCTTAGGTCAGAAGCATTGCTGGAGGTCGCCTCTGAGTTTTCCTATGGTTTGTAGCCCAGCTGCTGGGGAAGGAGAGTAACAGAGAATAATAACACATAGACCTTGCCTCCAAGAAACACACAATTTAGTGAGGGAGTTCAAACCCTGGATACAAGGTACAAAGTACTGGATGCCTGGGCAAGGGACAGAGTATAGGACAGAGATCACCTCTGGCTGCCTGAGAGGTGGCCTCCAGCTGGACCTGGAGCTGGGCCTTGAAGCATGGGGAGAATTTGGACATGGGCAGAGGTGGCCACATCCAGGGGTGGGTAGGCTTTATCTTGCAGAGTAAAGGCTGTGGGCTCCCAGGAAGCCAGACTCCTCTCTGGGGGGATACTGCCCCCCAGCGGGAACCACAAATCCCTGGCTTACTCAGTCACTCCTGGGCCTCGCGGGACCATCCACAGCTGGGGAGAGTAGTTCAGATTGCCTGGAGTGGGGGGGTTTCAAAGGGAAAACGTGGGTGCTGAAGAGGAAGCCCTTAAATACCAGGCTAGGGAGTTTGGATGTTAACATGGGCAAGAGGGAACCACAGAACAGTGAGGTGAGCTCGGCCAGGAGGGCTTAATTGAGAGGTACAGGATGGATCAGCAGAGAGGGGAGTCAAAGGTGAGGTGAGGAAGACTGTGTCCTGGGCCTTGGGCCAGAGGGAGAGAGAAGAGAGGGTAAGGGAGAAGTCAAGTCAGGCTTCAGGCCGTTGTCCGCCGACTAACCCCCGAGTCTCCTGTTTCTTTCCAGTCTGGATAAGGAGGATATGGAGTTTCAGCCAGATCTGGAGGAGGAGGAGGAGGAGGAGGAGAGTGCTCACACTGGCATCACTGGCCATTTCCTAGGGCTGCAACCCCATGACCGCCAGCCCCCCAGGACAAACTCAAAGACCAAACTACTGTGGCCAAAGAAAGAAGTCCTCTCCCATGAGGGCCAGCCCAAGGACCTCGGGGGAGCCGGACAGGACACCAGTGATCAGGAAGACAGCAAGGCCTGGAAAGGGGAGGATGCCTTCCAGTCCGCTGTGCTGTGTGGGCGGTCAGGCTACCACAGTGCGCCACAGACACCCCCCAGCCACAGCCCTACGGTCTTCCCACCTGGACAGTCAGCAGCCTCAAGTCTTCGCAAAGTCTCAGGCATAGATGACACCGTCAAAGACCAAAGCCTTCAGCCTGCAACTCCCAGGTCCAAGAAGGGTTTTGAATTGCTCCCAGAGAGCGCTGGGGCCCCACCGGAGCACCCGGAAGTGAGTCACGTGAGGAGGAAAACTGTTGAGTTTAACCTAATGGACATGTCAGAGGCCCCTGAACATCTCAGAGAATCGCATTTGGGACAGTCGACAAGCAACATACACACTATACTCAAAGATCGTGGCGATCCCTATTGGGCCTTGGAAAACAGGTCTGTCCTCTACCCAAACCAGGGTCACTGAACCCCCCAGCCCACCAGGGGTGGTCCCCACCAGCTTCCCTTGCTCTGAAGCCCACCCTCCTTCCACAGTTTTCCCATGGTCCTATGGCTGCCAGGCCATGCCCAGCACTGGCTTGGGGCACGCACCCGGCCGCCACAGCAGGGGCTCTAGGGAAGTGTTGGCGACTTTTGCTTATTTCACCCAAGAGCCTGACTCACCAAGACTTCTCTGGGGCCCAGGGATGGGAAGGCGCGGTTGCACCGACAAGAATAACGCCGAAGGGCCACTAGGCCAGGCTTACATGGGCTGACGTTACCAGTGGGCCCAGCTCACCTTAAGCAGGGGTGGCAGACACAGAAACACAGGCAGGACTCGGGGCTCTAGACTGTAGCCCAAGAACTCAACTTCCTGCCCAGGCTTAGCTGGGAGGTCGCAGATAGCACTCCCCCATAACCAGTGGTGGTCCTGAAGCACTCCTGGAAAGGGTGCCACACGCCTGGGAACTGGCAGATAAGGCGGGGGCAGTCCGGGTCCCTTGGGGTATCTCACTGCTTTGGGGACCTCACCAAAAGACTCCTGAACTTAAATGAGCTCTTCATGCATCCGAGGTTAACCTAACGCAGTCACAGTACCACCAGATGTTTGCCTTTATTCCAGATTCCCCGGACACTCACCCACCCAATTAGACCCCACCCCCACCCCAGCCCCCAATCACGATGTGAAAGGGAAGTGTTAACTTCTCATTTCTAACGATTCCCAAGCAGTTATTCTGAGGTCAGAATACCTAGCTTTGTATTGAAAACTGAAAAGGCCTACCACCTGTCGTACTTCTAAGGGTTAGACTGAAACTTTTTTACAAATCACTGTGGCTGGTTTAGGAAACAATGTTAATGTAGTTGGTTAGCAGTCTTCTAACACTACTCACTGGTTAATATTCAAGATGTCTCAACCTCCTCCCTCCTACTGCAGCTATTTTCCTACTGAAATGAAGGTATCTCTCCATACTCATGTAAACTTTCTCAAATTCTCACTAGGGAGGAAGCACATTCCTAGCCTGTTTCCCAAGGGGGATGCTTCACCGGCCTGGTCCTACCTGCGTGTACACCGGCAGGACACTGATCCAGTCATAGCCATATAGCTGTCCACGCTGAAGAGTATGTCCCTACGACAGCCTGAATTAAACGGTTACCTTAATGGAGAACAAGAATCAGTAGCGTCAAGTCTACTTTAAGCCTTAAAATGCTTTTTGTACATATAAATTGTGAAAACCAGAACTGCTGGAAACATATAAAACACCCCATTCAGAATCAGGAATCCTTAAGTCCTGTCTGAATTCAAAACACCCAAGCCTTGGTATCTTTCCCAGACTAAGGAATTTAATAAGTAAATACAAATCCTCCTAAGCGTTTCACTTTGATTAGTGTGACTGAACCACGGTGGCACTTACAAATTTAATAAAGATGGCCTAGATACCTTCCTAGCCCATCCCAAGAATTCAAAGACAACAGCTGGGTACCAAATCACTTTATTTGAAGGAATGGTACTAAGGAAAGGACTTGTAGATGTTTTGGTACAACTTACAGAAAAGGTAAAGGTAACCCAAACGTGCATGCACTGCCCTGGTGACCAGGAAAGTCACCCCTGTGGCTACGGGAAGCCGGCCTAAGGCTTAGCTCTCGTTATCACTATTTCCCAGGGTGTGCTTGTCAAAGAGATACTGTGCCATGCCAGATTCGGGGGCCCCCATCGTGCGCAAGTTGGTGACGTGGTCACCCAATTCTTTAATGGATTTCACCTGCTCGTTCAGATAATGAGTCTCAAGGAAGTCACACAACTAGAAAAGAGAGTAAGGAAGACAGTTACTGGGAAGCCTCCCCAGCCCCTAAGGCAAATGATTTCCTCCATTTACTCCCAGGTTGCCAATACTCACGTGGGGGTCATTTTTCTCAGTGGCCAGTTTGTGCAGTTCCAGTAGTGACTGATTCACACTTTTTTCCAAGTGTAGTGCACATTCCATTGCATTCAGCCCATTCTCCCAGTCATCGCGGTCTGGTTTCTGAATGAGAGGAGATTAAGTCAGTGCATCTGCAACCTCTACCACTTAAACCACAAATCAGCAAAGCATCTAACGTGTAACGACCGTGCTTGGCAAAAGGAACAGCCAAGCTCCCCCGACAACCGTTTCCAATTTAATATCCTTGCCCGTTACCGTCTGCCAACTTTAGCTTAGATGGTAGGCCCGAAAAAGCGCAGAAGACAAAAACCCAATGTATCCTCATCTGATAAGGACAACTGCTGGGCTCAGTGATTTCTGACATCAGAGGACCGCTAGACAGATAAGGCATGACGACCCTAGGATCTTCCGTTCACCTTGATATCCTGAAGGAAGATTCGGCCACCCCGTTGGTTCTGCAGTTTCATCAGTTTCTCAGCATGTTCCCTCTCCTCACAAGATTGGTGAAGAAAGTATTTGGCGAAGTTCTTCAAAGCCACATCATCGCGGTCAAAATAGTACGACTGAAAGCGGTACATGAACATGTTAGGGACTCCCAAAGGAAGGCAGTCTGCTAGCCTAGGCTTCCTTCTCAAAGCCCAGCAAGAAAGGGTCTGAGCACAGGAAGGCTGGAACGGGATGTGTTCCTGGATTGAACACAACAGTAATTAGTTTTTACTCTGAAACACAAAAATGAAACTTGGTCCTTGAAACTGAATAATTGCCACAAGGAACCTTTAGAATATCACGGGAATTGCCTCCACCGTGGAACATCTTAAGCATCTGTGTAGGTGCAAAGTAAAGTTCTTACAGCCCCTGGCAAATTTGGTTGAAGAGATGTTGGAGTATTTACCCTGCACTCTTAGTGCCTCCTCCCCGAATAATCCATGTTAAAACATGAGCTGCCAGCTTACAGCAGGCTGATGGATTTGCAAAATTAACCCACTAGGTAAGGTAACGGTTGGGGGCAATGCCAACGTATGTAAATATGTTACCAGTAGAAAGCAAAAATTTTAGTCCCTTTTACACCCTTGCTGTATTCAGTTGTCCCTGAAATGGAATGACAGTCACAGAAATCCAGGCGTTATTCCAAACCCATCCGGAACACGTCTATTCTTGGATGATTTGCAAAACGTAGTAAGACGACTCTAGCTAAAACTCCTACCACACCGCTTAAAACCAGGATTTTGGAAAACTGATTCCACCGATTACTGCATGGAAAATTTTCAGGCCCCGTTAACCGGTGGTGGACTATATCCAAGAATGAAAGGTTCAGTTACGCCACAACCCTTAGACACAAAAAAGATAAAGAATACGGGTGGCAGACAACTCGGTGTCGGCTGAAGGAGAGATTTCTAGAGATATGCTTCAATTCAAGTAGGACTTACTGATAAACAGAGCAGAGAGATGGAGGCGGCTGTTCGGCCCACGAGAGATAAACCACTTCGCACCAGCCCCCACAGTTGGACACCATTACCCAGCAGGCTCCGCCGGACTCAGGGGGATGGGAGTCGGACCTCCTCAGCACCACCCCATCACGTGATCGAATGCAAAAGGGATGAAAATGCGAAAATCCACCTTCCTAACCGCAGGGTGGTACTAGTGGCAAGTGTGGCAACCCCGGGAGGAAACTCAGCTCTCTTTAAATAAACTGGGGTGCGCAGAGGCGGCCCTAGCCCACGAGGGAGCACTCCCAGGAGACAACTGCGCAGAATTTCTGCGCAGGAGTCTTGGAGGACCCCGAGCAGCCTCCATTTTCCAAACGGGCACACGGAGGCGGGAGGCGGGAGGCGGGAGGCGGGAGGCGGGAGGCGGGAGGGCCCTCCCGGTAGCCACACCCCCGCCCTGCCGCCTGGGAGGCTGCGCCCATCCCCCGTGCGTCCGTCCGCACTCACCATGGACAGGTAGACGTAGGAGGCGTAGAGCTCCAGGTTGATCTGGCGGTTGATGGCGGCCTCCGAGTCCTGGTGGTAGTTCTGGCGCACCTGCGAGGGAGACGCGGTCGTCATGGCGGGCGGCTGAGGTGAAGCGGCGGCGGTGGCTGCGCGGCGCTGTAACGGCGGCGGGGACCTTGGGGCGGTCGGAGAGCGCTGTGAGGTGGTGGCGAGGGCTGGCTCTGAGCGGCCGGCCGGAGCGGGGGACGAGCGCCGGGTTCCGTCCAAGCACTGTTGAAGCAGGAAACCGCGGCGACTCTCCGCGAGGACTGTGGCGCAGGTGACTATTGCCCGGCTCTTATAGCGGGAATGGGCGTCAGGCCCGCCGCGGCCAATCACGCCGCCCGCCCGCCGAGCTGAGCCCCGCCCCTTCCGGTGGACGCGCGGCCCCGCCCCGCTGGGGGTCGGGGTGGGGAAGGAGCGGTGGGGGTGGTGGTGCGGCGTCTGGGTGTGGGGCGTGGGGCTCTCGTTTCGTGGGGTTGGAGAGAAAACTTGAGCGGGGGCAGGAAGCCCAGCTCGGAGCTCTGACCCCGGTGGCATCCTGGGTCTTGAAACCAACAGGAAACTGCCCCTGTCTCAGGGGGCGTCAGGGCGATTCCGAGGTCCCAGAAGGCACCCTGAGACTCTTGGCCAAGGGCACGTTAAAAATCAGAGCGGTAGAGCCGCAGCTGCCACATCCCGAGGTGATTACTTCGTGATGCAAATAGGGAACCTGGAGGGTAAACGTGGGCCCGAGGAGGCCGAGTGAGTCAGAGGTCGGGCTGGGAAAGGGCTCAATTTCTCTTCCTCAAAGCTTAGAAGGGGACCGAATGCAGGCGGGGTGGGGCCCACGGCCCGTCGCAGGTCGGCCCCTCTTCCGGCTCCGGCGACCCGGTCCGCCTTTTGCTGAAAGCAAATATGGCTCCTCGTGCATTTGATACAACAAAGGCTGGGCGGGCCGTGTTTCCCGAGAGACTGCGGAGACCGGCTTCCCGAGGGAACCGTGGGGATGAGTCATTGAATTCTGAGGATATCACCGAAAGCTCGGAGACCAGGGGTTAGAATATAGAGAAGAAGCCGCTTGGATCTGGAAAGGATGCCGCGAGGCCATTTTGAAAAGACCTCTTTTATTGGCCCCAGTCCCAGGAACCTCGGGCTGAGCAGGCCCTACAGGGAGCCACCCCCAGGTTGTCCTTGGAGAGAAGCTAATGGCGCTGAACGAATGTGCGCGACAGATGCCAGGGACCCTGGGGGGGGGCACAGGGGCACTGCGTGTGGCTTGCAGCAGTGTCCGCAGCACAGAATGGGTGTGACTTCGTGGATGGCAGAGCTGGATGGAGCTGGGCCGAGCGCCTGCGCCCCATTCTGCGCTCCTCAGGGTCACTGTTCTCAGCCGGGTTCTTCAGCACATGGGTGGGAGACCTACCCAAGTACCTTTTCAGGATGTTCACAGACATGCAACTGGAAGCTGGACTTCCAAGCCTTTAAGAAACATTTTTTAAAATTTCAATTAAAAAAAGAAAATGAAAAAAAATGAATGTATGTCTCTATAACTGAATCACTTTGCTGTACAGCAGAAATTAACACATTGTAAATCAACTGTATTTCAATTTAAAAAACTTTAAAAAAGGAACTTTAGTAAAATATTAAGTTGATGGAATTATGGCAGTTTCTCTCGCATCTGTTATTCATTTCAAAATGAACATGTGTTACTTTAAGGAAAAAAATTTTTAGTGGGGCTAGAGCTACAAATGATAAATAAGCAGGATGGTGGGAGAATACAGACAAGGGATGCCTTACCCAGTCTGGGATAGGAAGTCAGGGAAAGCTTCCCTAACAAAGTGACACTTGAGGGGGACTTCCCAGGTGGTCCAGTGGTAAATCCAATGCGGGGGATGTGGGTTCCATCCCTGTTCAGAGAACTAAGATCCCACGTGCTGCAGGGCAACTAGGCCCACGTGCCACAACTATTGAGCTCGCATGCCAGTGGGTTTTATCTTCTCTACTTGTGGTTTGGAGCCAGCACACCACAACTAGAGAAGAGAAAACCCACTTGCCAAAACTAAAGAGAAGCCCGACAGCTGCAACTAGAGAGAAACCCCAGCAGACTGAGGACCGTAAGGAAAAGATCCCATATGCCTCAACAAAGATCCCGTGTTCCACAACTAAGACACGATGCAGCCAAAAAAAAAAAAAAAAAAAAAAATCAGGAAAATAAGTAAAATAAATAAATATTGAAAAAGAAAAAGTGACACTTGAACTAAGTGTCACTTAGTTCAAGGAAAAGTAAAAGAAGGAAAAGTAAAAGAAAGGTGAAAGGGAGGAGGGAATTCCAAGCAGAGAGAGCAGCATATGTAAAGGTATAAGGTGTGGAAATGCATGGCCTATCCAAGGCACCTTAAGAAAATGTGTTGGCCTGAAAGTAGAGTCCATGTTGGTGAAGCCTGGAAGGGTAGTATAGGGGCAAGGTCAGGAAGGGTTGTGTGTCATAAAAAGGGGTTAAATCTTATCCTGGAGGACATGGAGACCCTAAAGGATTTCTAGCCAGAGAAATAACCACGTTAGTTTTGTTTCTAGAAATCTTACACCGAATCAACAGAAAAACTATTAGGGTAAGAGTATGGCAAAATTACCAGATGCAAAGTTTTCCTATGTGTCAGTAACCAGTTAGACAATGAAATGAAAGAAAAAATTTCTTCATTTACAATGGCAACAAAAGCTTAAAGTACCTAGGAATAAAGTTACCAAATGTGTGAAGAAAACTATAAATGTTTACTGCTGAACAGAAAAGAAAACTTGCATAAATGAAGAGACACCATGTTTCTACATAGCCAACCTCAGTTTTGCAAAGATGTCAATTCTCCCCAAATTAACTTATAAATTCAGTGCAATTTCTGTAAAACTCAGTGGTCTTTTGGTACCTTGACAAAATGATTCTAAAGTTCATTTGGAAGAGTGTGTAGAAAAGCTGATAAGCATTTGGGGGAAAAAAATGTTATGAGGTTAGATTTGTCCTCCCTGATATAAAAAAAACAGCAGTATAAATATAATATTATAAAGCAGTTGGTACTGGCACAGGAAAAGGTGAGTAGATCAATGCAACTAAACGGTCCTACCCCCATATGAATGGGAACTTGGTACATGCTAAAGTGGCATTTCAATTAGGAGAGAAAGAATGGGTTCAACAAACGATGTTGAAACAATAGATAGTCATGTGGTGAAAAATGACTCAGCACTTCAAAAATACATTCCAGATGGATTAAAGATCCAAGCCTTAAAAAACAAAAAACAAAACAAAAAAAAACCCCTGTAAAGTCATTAGAAGAATATATAGAAAATTATCTTTTAGAATTTGGGGGTAGGGAGTATTCTTCGGAGGCTGCCTTAAAAAAAAACAAACCTATAAAGTCATTAGGAGAATATATAGAAAATTCTTTTAGAATTTGGGGGTGGGGCGTGTTCTTCTGAGGCTGCCTTAAAAAAAGAAGCCAGTTGGCAGATATGACTACTTGAAAATCTGGACGATGGCAGAGCCAGAAGGACCAACTATTGAACTACACCAAAGAAAAAGTAAAGTCCAAGTCTTCAGAAAACAAAGACTATGTCAAAGCAGAGAAAATCGATGACACTACAATTCCTGAACGAGCTCCAAAATGAAACAAGATTGCAAAACAGAATGTTACTAGAGTGCCTTGGTTATCAGGTGCATCTGATTACAGGAAAGATAAATTTAGAACAGAACTGGCCCCTTTGGCAGTGGGAGTGAGGAGGAAAATAGGGAATCCAAAATTTCTGGGACTTGTAGTATTGAAGTTAGAACTCTGTCGTTTTCAACCAGTAAAAAATAAAACCAAGAAATACTTTGAGGAACAAAGGCTGATTAAGATGAATCCTCAGGGTAATGACCAAATCAAGGGCATGGCTGTCACACAGTTTGTTAAAATTTTTGACTGGATTAAGGTAGTTTCTAGGAAGTCCTTTCAGTTGGACGAAGCGCTGGCCCGGGGTGGGGGTGGGGGGGGGCGGCGTTGTGGGGGGAAGCAAAGGGTGTGGTCCCACCAAAGCCTGATGAATTCAAATTGAGAGAGGCATTATCTAGAAAAATATTACGAATATAGTTATTGGAATATGAAGCTAACTGGTATCAAGTAGGTAAAAAGCCAACAAAATTGTTCTTTTCTTTGCAAAAATGATTTAATCTTTAAAAATAAAGGTATAATTAACATAAATAAAATGCAGAATCTTAGGTGTTTCATTAAATGTGTTTTGACACTTGAATACAGCTGAAACAAGATGCAGAACATTTCCATTATCCCAGAAAGTTTCTTTGTACCCCTTTCCAGTAGATTTCCCCCATACCCCTCACGAAAAGCACTCTTCTGATATTGATTAACTAACTTTGCATGTTCTAGAATTTCATATGGATGGAATCATACAACAAAAATGAAAAGCTGTAAGACAAAAGATGCCGTAAACAAAGTTAAAATACAAATGACAAGTTAGTATTTGTAGCTTGCTAAGTAGCGAAGATTAATAACCATACTATACAATATATGTTCATATGTATAACCGTATATTGTAGACATATAGATCACTTTTGGATCGTCTTCCCTGCTGCTGTGTACTGTAAGCTCCTGGTGGGCAGGCATTAGTTCTGTCTTCTCCATCCTGCACTTCAAGTATTTTGCAAGATGCTTGTAACTTGGTCCTCAGTATTTGTTGAAAGAATGGATGGATGCATGATTGAATGTGGACGATAGTTTAAAGTCAGACAAGAGGGCTGGGTACCTGTTGGGAGGTAACAGCCCTAGTTCTCAGTGAGTAGAAGAGACAGCAGATTTGAGAGGTATGGAGAAGACAGAACAGACAGGATGAGGTAGCTGATTAGATAGCTGTGGAGGGGGGTGGTTGGGGTGGGGGGCAGGTGGGCAAGAGAGCCCCCAGCTTTCTGGCCTGGGCAGCTGAGTCGCTGCTGCCATTCACTGAGGATGGGGGCACAGAAGGAAATGCAGTTTCGGGGGAAGGTTGTTGAAGGAGGCCAGCTTGGTTTTGCACTGGATTTGCTGAGTTTCAGGCCCTCCAGGACATCCAGGTGGACAGAGCCAACATGAAGTTGGACCCACCGGAATGAAGTTGTTCTGGTGCAGAAAGGAGGTTGCTTGGCTCCGTGCTTGGTTAAAACACATGCAGCTGCAGTGATCATCACGGCAAAACTGAGGGTCAGCTTGGGATGTAGAAGGTCACTGGGGGAGGCCGGCTGGGAAAAATGAAAGGGCAATCTTGTGCTGGGGGGGATGTGTGTGTGTTTGCTTGGGCATGTTCCACACCTCTGGGAACCTGGGATGTCCGAACTGCCATCTCCAAGCCTCTAGATTCTTCCAAAGCCCTGGCCTGGTCTTTGGACCTTTGTTGACCAGGATTCTTCCTCCTTCCCCTCCAGCCCCAGCTCCTCCTGACTCTGAGAAGGTGGGGAGTTTGGCTGGCCTCCCTGGGGACAGCCGCCTCTGCAGGAGGAGCCTCAGGCTAGGGAAGAGCCAGGCCTGTGGTTTCTGGAGGACTCCAGCTCACCCGGGAGGGGGTAGAGGTGGGGGATGGGATGGAGAACTGCTGCCCCACCGTGACTCAGCACTCTGCTGGGCTGGAGGGGTTGGGCTTGGGCTCCAAAAGTGCTCTGTCATCCAGGGGAGGGCAGCGTTGGAGGGCTTTACTATAGGGTAAGCCACATTTGGTAGTGTGGTGGGGTGTCCAGGCTGGACCTGGAACAAAGGGATCTAGTTCACCCACCCAGGCCTCAGATAGTGTTTTTGCAGGAAAGGGAAGGTGTCACTTTTCACACCCGTTTCTTTTTTGTTTGTTTTTCTTTTTTTAAATATTTTTTTTCTTTTCTTTTCTTTTCTTTTTTTTTTGGCCTCGCTGCTCGGCTTGCAGGATCTTAGTTGCCCGCCCAGGGACTGAACCCCTGCCCTTGGCAGTAAAAGCGCAGAGTCCTAACTACTGGACCACCAGGGAATTCCCTTTTCTTTTTTTCTGTGCCTGTTTCTTCCTCAGTGCTTTCCTGCCTCACAGTGAGTTCTCAACAGATGCTGGGTCTCTCTTTCCTTTCTAGGGATTGTTGCTATGGGATTATGATTCCACAGCTGGAAAATCATAGGCCTTGGAATGTTAAGGCTCAGAAAGAACTTTAGTTTCCAAATCACTGTATTTTACAGATAAAGAGGTGAGAGGCCCATAGAAGGCCAGGGCTTGCCTAAGGCCATCATCACTGGCAGAAACACAAGCTGAAAATGAAGGACAAGACACATGAGGGCATACGGTGTGGGGTCGTTAAAATGGATAAATTTGTTGCTGGAAAGTGTATTTGAAATGATGTTATATGAAAAAGCAAAGCCCAAAATAGTTCATTCAAAGCTGATGACAATGAAGAAGAATCACCAGGCTGGAAGCATAGAGGAGGATTGGGAGAGAATGGGTTAAGTGATGTTTTCACTGAAGAGCTGGTGTTTTAAGTGTCTGGGATTTTCCCTGAAGTTAAGTAAAGTGAAGTGTGCAGGAAATCAGAGTTCAGAAATTGGAAAAAATAATACTGAATCAGATTTGGGTGCATTTCTGGATGATGCAGCCGTGATTCAGAGAGCTTGTCCTTAAGGCATTTCTTGAAAACCCAGCAGTCTAGGTACTCAGGTTTCCCCGTTTCCAGGAGGTTAAGGTCAAGAGCCATGACCTGGGATGTTTGAGGATAACTGAGAATGGAACACCTACTTTTAAAATTTATTTATCTTTTGGCTGCATTGGGTCTTCGTTGCTGCGCGCAGGCTTTCTCTAGTTGCGGCGAGCAGGGGCTACTCTTCGTTGCAGGGCGCGGGCTTCTCATTGCGGTGGCTTCTCTTGTTGTGGAGCACAGGCTCTAGGCACACAGGCTTCAGTAGTTGTGGCACGCAGGCTCAGTAGTTGTGGCGCACGGGCTTAGTTGCTCCGTGGCACGTGGGGTCTTCCCGGACCGAGGCTTGAACCCGTGTCCCCTGCACTGGCAGGCAGACTCCTGACCACTGTGCCACCAGGTAATCCCGGAAGGCCCACTTTTTAAGGCAACTCAGGCCTTACCGCATCCATGGGAGTTCCCTCTGGGAGAGCCCAGCACACTGCACCTCTGCCAGAGACTTTATCCCATGGACCCTGGCTGTTGTTTGCTTGTCTGCCTTCCCACTGGACTTTGAGCTCCATTGTAACCTGCGTCACCAGACCCTAGCACAATCGGGGCCCTTCTGGTTCTAGCAGTTTGCAGCCCTAGGGCCCTCCTCTGGAATCATCAGGCCCAGTGGAATAATACCTAGTCTCTGCCTTCAGACTCTGGCCTCTGGAAGTAAGGATCTGGCCTTTGATGGTCTCTTGCTATATCCTTCCAAAGGACACCCCTGGGTATGTGCCCACATGCTGGAAGTTTCAGTGAGGTCACCTGGCCTTTCCAGACTTTGATTCTTATATTTATTTACAGTCTCTAGAGCTAGTCCTCCCCCATGCTACCCTGGGTGTCTCCCCGCACACACACTTCGGGTGCCCTTGTCACCACGATTCATGTTGCACCCCATGAGCTGGTACCCAGCCACACGGCATGCCCACGTCACCCAGTCCAGGCTCAGCCATGCCCACCCTGGCCAAATCAGGAGAGGCCCGGCTCAGCAAAGGGCAGCCTCGGAGAAGGGTGATGAGTAGAGTGGCGTGCTTGCTTTGGCCGAGCTGGGCAGCCAGGAAGTAGAGACTGGCTTCTGCCTCAGCTCTCACCATGTGGATGTGCCTTTCACCCACACCCAGGGGAGGCTGCACGAGCACAGTCCCACGTCTGCTGGGGAAAGTTGAAGCAGAAGCTTGAGCTTCAGGCTGCACTGAGCCGGGGGTGGGGGAGTGGGGGACAGGACACAGAAGCTTGTTAGGAATCTGAGAGGCCAGCGGCCCGGGGCAGAGGGGAGGCTGAAGTGAAGGGCAGCTGGGGGCTAACCAAGCTGGGAGGCAGGAGAATGTAGCGGGACTGAGTGACTCTCTGACTTTCCCAGGAAGGTCCGTAGGTGCGTGTGCTTCAGGCAAGCTAGTTTTTCTGGCTGAGCAAGCAGATGGGGCCCAGTGGCCAGCAGAGGGGAGTCCTGAGTGTTCCAGGAGAGGGTCAGGACCCAAAAGACCTCACCGTTATCGTGGAAGAGGCCCTAGTCAACCTTTGGCTGTTACCAGTGTCCCTGGCCCTGTATTTCCTGCCTGCACTACCAGTTGCAGCCTGGCCCTTCTCTAACTACCATCGTTCCACGACCGCTGTGGGTACCAAAATGCTCCAGTCCCTTGTATAAAACGGTGTAGTATTTGCATATAACCTATGCACATCCTCCTGTATTCTTTAAATTGTCTCTAGCTTACTTATAATACCTAATACAATGTAAATGCTATGTAAATATGCCAGGCACATGACAAATTCATTTTGCTTTTCAGAACTTGCTAGATTTTTTTTTTTTTTTTTTTTTTTTAGTATTTTCAATCCAGTTGGTTGAATCTGTGGACATGGAACCCACAGATATGGAGGGACTATTGTAGTCTCTTTTCTGCCTGTCCCAGCTTTATGAAATGCAAAGGTAAGCACTTCACTCCTCCGCTTAAAACTCCTCCCAGGTTCTCCTCTGCTCTTGGGATAAAAGTCTAGGTCTACCGTGCAGTGAGAGGCCCTGCTCATCTGCCAGCCACTCCTCCTGGGCCTCCTCTTCAGCTATTCCCCACAGCCCAGTGGCGGTCCCCTTGGACTTGGTACATCTGGTCCCTCTGCACGGACTGCCCTGCTCTGACTTTTCTGCCTGAAAACAACCCAGCCTTTGACACCCAGCTCACATATCGTCTGTGAGGCTTCCCTTAGCTCCCCCTGCAGAGGTGAGAATTTCCACTCTTTGTGCCCTCCAGTGCTCTGAACATTTCTCTGTGGCCACAAGTACTGCAGTGACTTGTTTTGTACCCGCCTCCCGCACCAGAAGGGGAGCTCCTGCCCTATTCACCTTGGTAGTGCCTCCCATTCCCCACCTCAGTACCCACAAAGCGCCAGGCTCCCAGACTACCGAGAACTGTGTGTTGGATTCATTTAAGAGCCCAGCTCTTACTCACCTTTCCTGTTATTGATGGATAGGCCTCCCCACCCCTTGCCTCTTAGGTTTGCTTTTTCCATCTTTACTTAGGTAAGACTAGCTCTTCCTACTCCCCACAAGGAATACACAGAGAATATTTGAGCTTCTCTGGGGTCTGAGGACACTGAGAACACTACAAGGCAGAGCGGTCTGTGACCAGCTGGGCCATGGAAATAGTGACGCCATGATCACAGGCTCCCTGCTCTGCTGACCGGTTCTCTTTGCCTGCGTTGGTGGCCACAGAGTGTTTCCTTGACTGGAGGAACTTGTGGGAGGTCACAAGGGGCCAGGGAGGAAGAGTAGAAGGATGGATTCTCTGTACTAAAAAATGTGCCATGCAATTTTGTATGGAAATACAAAAGACCCGGAAAAGCCAAAGCAATCTTGAGAAAGAAAAACGGAGCTGGAGGAATCAGGTTCCTGGACTTCAGACTATACTACAAAGCTACAGTAATCAAGACAGTATGGTACTGGCACAAAAACAAATATAGATCAATGGAACAGGATAGGAAGCCCAGAGATAAACCCACGCAATATGGTTACCTTATCTTTGATAAAGGAGGCAAGAATATACAATGGAGAAAAGACAGCCTCTTCAATAAGTGTGTGAGCCACAGCTACTGAGCCTGTGTGCCTCAACTACTGAAGCCCGCGCACCTAGAGCCTGTGCTCTGCAACAAGAGAAGCTACTGCAACGAGAAGCCCATGCATCGCAACGAAGAGTAGCCCTTGCTCGCCGCAACTAGAGAAAGCGCGCACACAGCAACAAAGGCCCAACGCAGCCCAAAATAGATAAATAAAATAAATTTATAATAAATAAATAAATAAAAGGATGAAATTAGAACCCTTCCTAACACCATACACAAAAATAGACTCAAAATGGATCAAAGACCTAAACGTGAGGCCAGACACTATAAAACTCTTAGAGGAAAACATAGGCAGAACACTCTATGACATAAATCACAGCAAGATCCTTTTTGACCTACCTCGTAGAGAAATGGAAATAAAAACAAAAATAAACAAATGGGACCTAATGAAA
>NW_021146541.1:17069-23562 GCF_002837175.3 Physeter macrocephalus
AACTGACAAAGGATTAATCTCCAAAATATACAAGCAGCTCATGCAGCTCAATATCAAAAAAACAAACAACTCAATCCAAAAATGAGCAGAAGACCTAAATAGACATTTCTCCAAAGAAGACATACAGATGGCCAACAAATACATGAAAAGATGCTCAACATCACTAATCATTAGAGAAATGCAAATCAAAACCACAATGCGGTGTCCCCCTTTCAAACATTCCTGCCTTTTGTAATTCTTTGGAATCACTAGCTGGAATTCAACGGCTCTAATTTTTTTCCAACTTGCTCATCTGTCCAGCTGTCCTTTCAGTACTGTGGGTGTGTATGTGGTGGTAGTGACAGGTATCCAGAAGTTTTGCGTTTTCTGGAATTGGTGCTTTCTCGAAGAGCCACACCTACTTCCTCACATCCACTCCCCCACCCCAACCCCGAGTACTGGATCCAGATTTTCCTCTGGGGAGACATCTCCTCCCCTCCAGCCCCTGCCCTGTACTATGGTTAGAACAGCCTCTGCCCCACCACCTTCAGAGGAAGACACATATTCTGTCACTTGCAACACGTTTTCCAGTCAATTTACCTTTTAAATCACCGAAAGGGCAACTAATTCCATCATGGATCACAGAATTTTCAAGCCAGGAAGTTGGTTTTGAGACTATCTAATACTTTCATTCAGCCACTCAAGCAACATTTAAAAATGCCGGCTTTGGGCCAGGCCCTAGGTGAAGAGACTGAGACCTCGAGAGAGGAGGGGCCCGACTCAGGGTTTCACAGAAAGTTTGTGTCTGAGTCAAGGACCAGAGCCTAGGCCTTCTGACCCCCAAGCCAGCATTCTCTAATTATGCTCCTCTGCTTCCCGAGATTAAATCCCAGTGGCAGTGTTTGCACATGGATATGTGAGTGTGAAAAAGATGGAGGACTGTATGCTAAGCAGGGGTCACTGCTTTCTGGGCAAAGCAGAGGTGGTAAAGGCTGCAGAGAAAGGGACAGAGAAGAAGGAGAAAGGAGAAAGTAAAGAGCTGTCCATGATCAAAACTACATTTATGAAAAATTCACACGTATGTACGTGAAAATTACACACACACATACATGAAAATCACACACACATGAAAATCACATACACACACACACACACACACACACACACACACACACACACACCTTGCCTTGTAGAGAATGACTAAAGGAAACAACTGAACAGTTCACTTATGCTTTCGGTACTGGGCTGAGCCGTGGCATACAGTGGCAAGTGGGGCTCCGTGTCTGCCCTCAGGAGCTCCAGCCATGTCTGACAACGTTCCCTGTGAATGTCTGTGACGACCACCTTGCCTGCCATACCTGCTGGCTGCAAGGCTGCACTGAGCCCAGATGTCACCTCTCTGTGGGGCCCCGGGCAAGCAAGCAGCCATTAGCAGCTGTGGCATGGGGCCTGTTGAAACATTGCCCAGAACTGACCAGAGCAGATTCCAGATGCCCTGTGTTTCTATCCAGGAGTCAGAGGGAAAGGGGAGCTGTTATCAAACCAATTAGGCACCTGTGGAGGGGCCGTCAAAGATCCTTGCCCCCGACCCCCCAATCTGGTTCACCCTTGTGTTTCTTCTTTTTTTTTTTTTGCCCGCGCCCTGTGGCCTGCGGGATCCTAGTTCCCCCGACCAGGGATCGAACCAGTGCCCCCTGCAGGGGAAGCGTAGAGTCTTAACCACTGGACCGCCAGGGAATTCCCTCACTCTTGTCTTTCTGAGCTTTACTAACCTTTCACACCATTGGCTACCAGCAGCTGCCCTGCGTGCCAGGCACAGTTGCCTGACACGTGGCAGAGCAGGCTGAGGCTGCGAGAGGTCTCAGTCCCTGCTGGCGTCCCTCCTGCTGGTCCCATCAGCTCTCTGCCTCAGCCACACCCGTGCCTGCAGTGCCCCACGGGTCCTGTGTGGGCCCCACCTCTGTGCCTTTGCTTACGTCTTTCCTCCCAAAGCTGTGCCCTTCGAGTCACGAAAGACCTACGCTTCCTCCAAACACCGGTCCAAATACTGCTTCTGCCGAGGAGTCTTTCAGGATTCGGAGCTGATCTCTTTCTTCCTCCGGCATTGGTCCCTTCAGCTTTTACTGAGTGCCAGTAGGCACTTGTGCCATTGCATCACCATCCCTCCATGGCCACTGGGAGACCGAGGGCTCAGTGGACACGGGAACTTTGTTTCTTCTGTGCTCCTGGTACACAGGCCCGTGCTCCGGCACACTGCAGATGCTCAGTGCGAACTCTGGTTGGATGTAGTTGAATTGTTGTGAAAAGGAGGAATCATTGCCCCAGGAGCGTCCTTCATTCCCTCAGACATGGTTCTTTGCACTTAACTAAGGGTTAGGGAGGACCCCTCCTGCATTCTCTCCTTAGGAGCCCACAATGGGAACCTCAGAGGTGGAATTGGAATTGGTCTCTGGAATTTGCCTGAACCCACCCTCCCTCTTTTTATTTTGGCTGCTCCGCCAGGAATGCAAGATCTTAGTTCCCCAGGGATCAAACCCGTGCCCCCTGCGGTGTAAGTGCGGAGTCCTAACCACTGGACCACCAGGGACGTCCCTGCCTGAAGCCCTTTAGCTGAAAACTCCTGTGTTCCAAGGTAAGGGGTCCTCAGGCCCAAGCTCCACCCAGCCAGGTGGGTTAAAGTCAATTGCCTTTCTTAAAATGAATCCAATAATAATAAAAATTGATGCTCAAAAATAAAAACAAATACTTAATAATAAAAGTGAATACTTTTGAGCCCTTACTAGATATGCCAGGCATGCCATTTGCCAGATGAGAAAACTGAGGCGCCGAACTACATAGTAACTCGCCCAAGGACACCTGCAGTTCGGAATCCAGAGCCCACGCTCTTTTTTTTTTTTTTTTTGCGGTACGCGGGCCTCTCACTGCTGTGGCCTCTCCCGTTGCGGAGCACAGGCTCCGGACGCGCAGGCCCAGCGGCCATAGCTCACGGGCCCAGCCGCTCCGCGGCATGTGGGATCCTCCCGGACCGGGGCACGAACCCGCGTCCCCTGCATCGGCAGGCGGACTCTCAACCACTGCGCCACCAGGGAAGCCCCCACACTCTTTTTAAAAAATTTTTTTGGCCACGCAACTTGCAGGATCTTAGTTCCCCGACCAGGGATTGAACTCAGGCCCCAGCAGTGAAAGCGCCGAGTCTTAACCACGGGACCGCCAGGGAGCTCCCAGAGCCCACACTCCTAACCGCTCCTCTACCCACTTCCACTGCCCAGATCACTCAGCCCCTCTCCAGCTTGGCCTCTGCTCATCACTCCACTCTGTTTGTCCAGGGTCCATCATGGGATGTCTCAGCTGGGGCTTTAGTAAGTGCTTATGGAACAGGTGAATGGAGTTTGGGAATTCTGTCTGCTTACCCAGGTTATCCCTAGGAGGGTATGGAGGGCATGACAGGGAAGGACAAAAATGCTGGGTCCAACAGCACAAACACTCCCACCCCAAGCCCAGCTTCCTGGACACCCTGATACTCTTTGCCACATTTAGGGAAAGAGATGTTTCTGAAAAGTTCCCAGGTTTCAGATAGCCTCTCTTCACTGTTAGTGTAAGATCAGAGGGCATGAGTACAGTTTCCTCTTGGCCAGCCCCTATGAAAGTACTCCAGGGAAAAACACTCTGGAGGCTTCTGAGGTTATACCTGAGGTAGGAGATAGATGGGCCCCTGGGCTGGACAGCTGGTGTTTGTCAAGTGGAGTAAAACTTAAGTTTGTTCACACCCAGACACTCTAAGGACAAAGCTAGTGGCAGAAGCTGAGCTCTGCTGGAATAAAGAGATAAAGTGACCACTCTTGAGGTCAAGGAAAACTTCCCTGTCTGCACATGCGCAGGAAGGCTCCTTGGGGGTCAAAAAGGGGTGGGGCGCCACCCCATAATAAGTGTGGACATACCCCCACAGGCCTCTGCAGTGGGATCCATCTTAGCGAAAAGTTGCGAATGCATGTTGGGGAGAGTCCTAGGACAGGTCAGGTGTGAAGAAAGAAACAAGATAAGTGGCCAAAGGTAAACAAAGGTAAACAAAAGAGACACTCCAGAAGGAGTGTCCTATATAAGTGATTTAAATCACCCCTTTTCTGTGCTCCTCATTCAGGACACCTGCACTACTCTCTGGGTGTGTATTTCTGCCTAGCTTCTGACTTAAATAAGTAAACTGCTTCTCAGTGTGCTCTCCCATACTTTGTGCTGTGTCTACTAATAAACTTTGTACCCGTTTTTTACATTTTTTGCCTCCTTGCAACATTCTTGCAAACCGAGGAAAGGGCCAGAGCTACTTTTCTTCTAGCCTCTAGCCCCTGGTGGTCTGGTGGCTAGGAGTCCTGGTTTTCCTCCAGGCTAGCCAGGTTCAATTCCTGGGCAGGGAACTGAGACCTCTCTTCAGGACTGCTCACTGCTGTCTCTCCGAGATCAGATGGATGAAAAAGCTGGGAGGTCTACATCAGTCAGGATGATTTCGATTTCAGGCAATAAAACCCAAGCCACACTAGCTTAGCAACAAAAGGGATTTGTTGGCTCTTGTCGCTGAGAGATCAAGAGAAGATGGGTTTCAGGCACGGTTCCATCAGGCCTCTGCTCCTATTTCTCTGTGATTCTCTCTGGGATCTGCTCCCATCTGTGGAGCTTCAGCCTCAGGCTATCTTCCAAAAGCATCCAGTGTTGCAGGTCTTCTTCTTCCAGAGGTAATGTTAGACACGCCACAGACACACTCCCCCCACCCCCCCAGCCTTTCCATTCCACAAGCATTGTCTGATAGGGTCTCACCTGAGTCAGTTGGAGTGTCTGATTCTAAATAGCTGCTTAAGTAAACCTAGAAGATGGAGTTGATGAGTGTTTCTAAGTGGGATTTTGGCCCCAGGGCTCACTGGAGACAGGAGGAGTTTCTGCCAAGTGCTCTCTTGTCTGGCTTGCTGGTATCATTTTACCAAATAATACAGTTATCTTAGAGGCAGGACATTGGAGCTGGTGCACCCAGGCCTGTGCCCTCCAGAGTTCTACCACCATGTGTCTGTCTGAAGATCTATGAGGGGCCCAGCGCTCTGATTTTGGAGGCTCCACTGCATACCACAGCAAATACATTGAAGTGTACCTACATGCCTCGTTCAACTTAATAGAAGAGTAACTTAAAAAATAGTTGAGCGCAATTGCAATTGAATAGGTGACAGTGTCACAGTTTAGAAACATTTACTTTTATTTTTTTATTTTTTATTTTTTTGGCCGTGCCATGTGGCTTGCGGGATCTTCGTTCCCCCACTAGGGATTGAACCTGGGCCCTCGGCAGTGAAAGCATGGAAGTCCTAACCACTGGACCACCAGGGGATTTCCAACATTTACTTTTACTGATTTTGCTATTTTCTTTTTGAATTTAGGAACCAACACGTTTTCTTGGGCCTTTGCAAAGCTCATGAGCACTAGGCCCAGGGCCTGTGGTGCTTATTATGGAGAACCGACTGGGTGGAGGCTAGTGATGGTGATTTGTGTGCATGTGCCTGAAAGGACACCAGGCCTGGAGCCAGACCTGCGGCAGTTGGTCCCAGCTCTGCGGCTAACTAGCTACGTGACCTTGGGCAAGTTGCCAACCTCTCTGGGCCTCTGTGTGGTCAATTGTCAATTGGAGATAAGGATGCTTGCATTTCTTCACTGTGTACTTACTGGAGGAGCATTCCTTCCAGCTGCAAGACCAGAGGGGATGAACTGAGAGTTACTTTAGAGCCACGCAAATCCAGTTCCTTTGGGATCCGATGAACAGACACAAGTCCACTGCCCTCTCTAAGCCAAGCTCCCAACAGGTTCTGAAGGGGTGAGCTTGCTGAGCAGCACCGCTGTGTTCACAGTGGTCCAGGCACATGACTTGGCATCAGCAGAGACTTGAGATAAGAGGGTGGTGGGATTCAGGAGAGAGGGCTGAGAGCCTGAGAGCCATGTAAGAGCCCAAGGATGGAAGTGCCCTTTGCTTGTGGAGGAAGGTACTAGATCCACACCGACTTAATTCTGCAATGACTGGGGAAGGCCTGGGGCTGCAGAGGTGAAAGGGCAGGGCTGCACCAGCATCTTAACCCCAGGGCATCACTCCCTTTTTTCTTGGATTTGCCCCTGGCTGCTTTCATTCTGTACCAGCTGCTGCCAAGGATACCATGCGTGTGGCCTGGGGCAGAACAGGGTGGGATCCCCTTTGGAGTTCAGGTGTGGGGAAGGTTGGGTTAACCAAGGCTAAGGATCAGCCTCTTCACCATAGGAATCACTTTTAAAATTGTGGTAAAAAACACATGACATAGAATATCTTTTTCCATCACTTCACTTTCAGTCTGTATGTGTCCCTAGGTCTGAAGTGGGAAAAAGATATTCCATGCAAATGGAAATCAAAAGAAAGCTGGAGTAGCAATACTTTATCAGATAAAATAGACTTTAAAATAAAGACTGTTGGGCTTCCCTGGTGGCGCAGTGGTTGAGAGTCCGCCTGCCAATGCAGGGG
>NW_021146541.1:23891-25000 GCF_002837175.3 Physeter macrocephalus
CACTTACACCAATGGACAGATCATCCAAACAGAAAATAAATAAGGAAACACAAGTTTTAAATGATGCAATAGACCAGATAGATTTAATTGATATTTATAGAACATTCCACCCAAAAGTGGCAGAATACACTTTCCTCTCAAGGGCACACAGAACATTCTATAGATCACATCTTGGTCACAAATCAAGCCTCAGAAAATTTAAGAAAATTGAAATCATATCAAGCATCTTTTCCGACCACAACGCTATGAGACTGGAAATCAATTACAGGAGAAAAACTGTAAAAAACACAAATACATGGAGGCTAAACAGTGCACTACTAATAACCAAGAGATCACTGAAGAAATTTAAAAATACATAGAAACAAATGACAACAAAAACACGATGACCCAAAACCTATGGGTCACAGCAAAAGCAGTTCTAAGAGGGAAGTTTATAACGATTCAACCTCACCTCAAGAAAAAGTAAAATCTCAAATAAACAATTTAACCCTACACGTAAAACAACTAGAGAGAGAAGAACAAAGAAAACCCAAAGTCAGTAGAAGGAAAGAAATCATAAAGATCAGAGCAGAAATAAATGAAATAGAAAAGAAGAAAACAATAGCAAAGATCAATAAAACTAAAAGCTGGCTCTTTGAGAAGATAAACAAAATTGATAAACCCTTAGCCAGACTCATCAAGAAAAAAAGGGAGAGGACGCAAATCAATAAAATTAGAAATGAAAAAGGAGAAATCACAACTGACACCGCAGAAATACAAAGGATTATAAGAGACTACTACGAACAACTATATGCCAGTAAAATGAACAACCGCAAAGAGATGAAAAAATTCTTGGAAAGGTACAATTTTCCAAGACTGAACCAGGAAGAATTAGAAAATATAAACAAACCTATCACAAGTAATGAAATTGAAACCGGAATTTAAAATCTTCCAACAAACAAAAGCCCAGGACCAGATGGCTTCACAGGCAAATTCTATCAAATATTTAGAGAAGAGTTAACACCAATCCTTCTCAAACTCTTCCAAAAAATTGCAGAGGGAGAAACACTCCCGAATTCATTCTACGAAGCCACCAACACCCTGATACCAAAACCAGAAAAAGATATCAC
>NW_021146542.1:0-25000 GCF_002837175.3 Physeter macrocephalus
ATGAACTACAGTAAAAGTAACGTGAAAAGTTTCAAACTGACTTCTAAATCGTCAAGGCCCCAGGAATCAGGGCTGTGCCTTCTCTTTATCACAATCTGCCCTGGTTGTTATCTGGAGTGCAATCCCTTCATAATCCAGGTCCGAAGAAAAGAAAACATTGTTTTTAAGTCAAAGAAGTACCTTGACTTAATTCTATTGGTAGTGATATCCACGCTCACAATAGTTTTTTGCTTCTGCAACTTCTCCAGAAAGGACCGAAATTTAACTGCCATTTTGACATCGATGTGTGTAGACTTCCTTTTAATGCTCTCTTTCTTCCTATAACAGACACTTCTGGGGGGATAGTCCAGCTCACACTTACTTCCCTCTACTTTGGGGACCATCCCCCAGTTCACAAGAGAAGCCACCTAGGAACAGCGCTGAGCCTAGAACACAAGCATTTAGAGCTGCGGGTGGACACGTCTGGTGACGTGGACGGGGGGGTAGGGAAGGAGGATCTGCAGAGAGATACAAGATGAACCAGGTGTGGCTGGAAGGACAAAGATGAGCCGCTGAGAGTCCTGTTGGATGGCTAGTTCTTGGTTCCATTGCCTTCCTGATACCCAGCTGCATTCCTGTCCCGAGCGGCATGAGAAACACTTGTGTCTTCAATAACGACAATAATACTTAACTACAGTTATGTAACGCTTATTGGACCCTTACCATGTGCCAGGCGGTGTTCCAAGTGTTCTCACTCATTTCATTCTCACAAGG
This sequence comes from Physeter macrocephalus, assembly GCF_002837175.3. Lineage (NCBI taxonomy): Eukaryota > Metazoa > Chordata > Mammalia > Artiodactyla > Physeteridae > Physeter > Physeter macrocephalus. The sequence continues at coordinate 754 of NW_021146542.1, forward strand.
GCCCTGTGGTATGGTGATCATTACTATCCCCTTTTGACAGCTCCGTAAGCTGAGATGTAAGCAATTAACAACTTGTCCAACTCTCACAGGGGACCCTTGGGGGCCAGCATCCGAGGCTAGGGCTCTGCTGGTGGCGTGCAGGAAGGTGGCCCTGCCAGAGGATGCTGAGGGAGGAGCAGGACCCCACAGCCGGGCTACTGGCAGGGGAATGGGGCCCAAAGGAGCCAATCTGGCCCCTTCCCCTGGCACTCCGGGGGGCAGGCCTCAGAAGGAGCCACAGCTGAGGCTCGGGCAGGTGTCCTGTTGCCCCGGGAGGCTCTGGGTGGTGACACTGGGCATCCTCTCTTCTCTGGGCTCTGAGTGTGGTTGATTCTACCCAAGTGGGCAGCTCATCACACCAGGCGGGGGTGGTTGGATATTGAGTGTTGGGCTGCCAGGGACATCAGGGGGAGAAAAACAACTCAGTAACCTGATTCAAACCAACACGGACGTACACTTCCTACATAACACTGCTGTGTTTACAGTCCAGCTGTAGACCACGGACAGCCCACCCCGGGGACCCCTTCTGCCAGAGAAAAACCCCCGCCCCCCGCCCCATCCTTTGCTCTTCCGCACCAGCTCTCCTGGTCACGGTCTCCTTTCCCTCTGTTCCTGAGGACGCAGCCATTTTCTCTCTGCGTAGATCCATCCCCTTTCTGGTGTCTGAGGCATCGGACCAGCTCCACACCCAGAAGTGGTGGAGAAAGAAGTCTGTCTCCTTAGCATCGCACTGCTTTCTGACCTGGACCCAATTACACTTGGTGGAACCGCATGAAATGGCCGGTATTGGACCATTTTTGACTTACAAAAATGGCACTTTCACATAGGCCCACCTAAATAGGCCTTTTTTATGTGAAACATCTTACTGTTAATCACAGTAGGAAAATAAGCAGAAAGAGACCTACATGAAAATATTGGACACATAACAGACTCCCTAGTGATCGTACAGGAGAGTTTTCCTGGCCGGGTCTGCCTTTCCCAGGGCCCTTTGTTATAATGAGCTTTAAGGATGTCTCCCAAGGTTTCCACCCACTCTGATTGGATGTTGGACCAGACAGCTCTGCTCAGATGGTAGCCTGGGCCAGGCCCAGCCCCGGAGAATTCCCCGTGCTTTCCCAGCCTGCATACTCACGGCTCTGCTTCCCCCCTTCTCTCTCCTGCCTGCTGTGCATTCAGCCTGCGGCTACCTCGTGGTCCCGCCACAGCCCCTCCCGCTGCGCCAGGAGAAAGAGTGCTTCCTGCCTGACCTTGCCATCACCTCCTCCTGCTGTCCTGAGGCCCCTGGGTCCAGCCCCCTCCCCTTAGCCCATTCCTCTCTGTCCTGTGTGTTTTGCCCACAACATTTTTCCTGTCTGATAAGTCCAGAAAAAGTTCCGTTGCCTTATCTGCATTGTGGGTTTATATCTGAGCCTGCTCTCTCTTGAAGTCACACATCCCTGAACAGCAGAGGCCAACCTTTGGAAGCCCACCTAAGTTGGACTCTGCTGCCCCAGGCCCCTTCCTGCCCCCAGCCCTTCAGATTCTTTCTCTGTTTCGGGCCTGAGTCTCTGCTGGCCTCTCTCTGGGACCCTGTGTCTAGGCTGCACGTCGCTGAAGTACCACTCACTAGCAGAGGGCTTATGACTGCCGGCCCATCCCACCTAAGTTGGGCCCCCAGAGTCTGTCTGAGTCTCCCCTCGGGGAGCTTCCCACCCGCACCCAGGTCAGTGGACCTTGAACAGAATTTCCACCCTGGATCCTCAAAAGGAATCTCATCAGAGATCAGAGGGCCCACCAGGCAGAGCGGTGAGGGCAGGCTAAGCCGAGTTGTTTTGGGATAAACCATGGCTGCCGCATGGGCAAAGGCCACTGCCGGGGCCTCTCTTGACCTCCACGGGCCTGGGCAGTGAGAGTACTCCCGAGTCACCCCTGGGCCCCTGCTGGTACCCCATGATGCTTGCAGACTTCACCACCTGCACCCAGCCCCTTGGCCAACAGTGACCAGCCTGCCAAACCACCCAGTGCACCCCTTTTTGCTACACACCCTCCTTTATTTATTTATTTTTTTGAGTTTTCATCTTTTTAAAAAAATATTTATTTATTTGGCTGTGTTGGGTCTTAGTTGTGGCACGCAGGATCTTTCGCTGCAGCGCTTGGGCTCTTTGTTGCAGCGCGCGGGCTTCTCTCTAGTTGTGGCGCACGGGCTCAATAGTTGTCCCGTGGCATCTGGGATCTTAGTTCCCCGATCAGGGATCAAACCTGTGTCCCCTGCATTGGAAGGCAGATTCTTAACCACTGGACCACCAGGGAAGTCCCACACCCTTCTTTATTATTAGTGACTGGTCGTTTGTTCAACCACTCAAGTCATTCAATAAAACCTGGTACTATGTACCAGGTACCATCCTATGCCTTAGAGACATGTGGTGAAAAGACAGATGAGGTCCTTTCCCCGCTTCGAGCTCACAGTTTAGTGGGGACAAACCAGTGATTCTCTCAGTGGGGTCTGTGGACACAAGGCCAGGCTACAACCTGTGTGTTACTAGGCTCAGATAGGTAGCACTGAAGTTGACAGAAGTTTTTAGAAATTTCTCTAGCGCTTTGACTGAGTAATTTTATGTTTGTTGAGTCTAGTTTACAAAAAAAAAAAAAAAAAAGGAGTCCCCTTGTTTATCTTTTTTTCAGAAAAATTCATCCTACATTCCAGAAACTTGGAGAAGCATTGCTCTAAACTATAAATTGCAATTCATGCCATGAAGAACATGAAGGAGAATAATGGGGAAAACTTGTCTAAGGAGAGTAGTGTTTGATGGGACCTGAAGGGCGAGGAGGAACCATCCAGGCACAGAGCTGGGGAAGGACCTTTCCGGGCAAGGGAACAGTCTGTGCAAAGGCCCTGAGGTGAGCAGGAATCAGGAGGTTTGAAACAGTAGGACCTTGTTGTTTATCCATTCTATATATAATAGTTTGCATCTGCTAACCCCAAACTCCCACTCCATCCCTCCCCTCCCTCCTCCCCCTTGGCAACCACAAGTCTGTTCTCTCTTCATAGAAGTTTGCTTATTTTTTTTTGAAGTTTGCTTATTAAATAAGTCTAAGTAAATTCCTGTCAGCTATCCAAGCCACACTTTGTAATTTCTTTGAATTTATTTCATTATTCTGAAAATGATCATGGGAGACCCATGATCACTTTCTTAAATAAAGCTTAAAATGCACATTAAATAAATGAATAGGCTATCAATACATGATGTTGACCAGTGGACAGTCACACTTTGCTGGTGGGAGTGTAAAATTGAGGCTACCTCCCCAGCTATTTGGCAATACATGGGGAATAAGAGCTTTTAAGAAACTTTACATCCCTTACCTTTTTATAAATATTTCCTAAGGATAGAGTCAGAGATAAGGGTGAATATGTTTATACACAGATATTGGTTATAATAATATTTATAAAAATGAAAACTTAGAATCATCCTAAAAGTCAATAATAGGGAATTTGTAAAATAAATTATGGTGCCTCCACATGACACAATATTAGGCAGTTGTTAAATGCTCACAGTGTTATTTGAAAAATGAAGCAAAATTATATTTACAGCATGATCTTTTTTTTGTTAAACACACACATACACATATCCTTATAAGGGCTTATACAGACTGTTAAGAGTAATTATTTTGGGGTGATGGATTATGGGTGATTTAATTTTTTGGTTTTTTTCTGTAGTTTTAAAATTCTCTCCAATGCATATGTATTGCTTTGAAAATAAGTGATACTTATCAAAAACAACAGTGAAAATATTTGACATCAGTCATTAGACACCACTCCATATTCATTACTTACATAGATTAAAAATTCTATAATCATGAAATAACCTTAGCCAAAATCTTGAAGACTTTTAATCAAGGGTATTTCTGACATAGTCTGTTGATCCATAGAATGTGTGGTTGATGGGCTCTTCTGTACCTTTCAATCATATAAGTTATTTGGCTCACAGCATTTTCACGATTAATCCAACATGAAAAATCTGATTTAGCCCAATGCACTAACTCCCACTAATCTTATTGGTGACAAGAAACTCCTGATAAGGATGGGTCGGAGAGGTGAAAATGAGGGCAGGTTTTGGGATTTAACTTCACTGGGACCATTTTCTTTGAGGGATTGGATATCTGATCTGATTTCGTTTACTTCAGATCTTTGAACAAATCATTACACGGGGATGTTGGGGAAGGGGAGGAGTTAAGTCTAGAAGCAGGGCTTGATTTAGGATTTGTTTTGGAATCACTTAACTACTGGACTGTTGACAACAATAAACAGTTTCTAAATACCTAGAGGAATGAAAGTGGATTGTCTTCCAGTAAGAAGGTGGCAGGGGAAACTTGGCTATTTCTCTATATCCATTGAGATGAATGTTTGAGCAAAAAAAACCCTCAAAGCAAAACAAGACATAAAAGTTACCTTTTAAACTGGTCATGCATCTGTACCTGGTATGTGGCCCTCTCTGACTTCTAACATGACCTACGAAAGATATTTATTTTGTAAAATAAAGTTCAAAAAGGCAAAGATATCATCGACTTAGACCAAACATTCAATAACTTCTGCAAATGGATTGTCAATAAGCATTGACATACATTCCTCATTTTGGCCAGGAAGGGGTAGAGTTATTCTCAAGGTTAAGTAAAGGTCACCGCTCTCTGCCAACTGCCACTCAGTGGTGATGGAAAAGCAAAGGCTGGAGTTGGGGGCCTGGAAATTTCACTTAAGAAACAAATGGCCCCAGTCTGTTCACTCAGGTCATTTCTGTTAGTTTTCCCATAATTGTACTAGATCAGTAGTCAAGTGAAACGACAGATTCATCACTGATAGAATCTCTGTCCTGGGCTGACAATTCTTTAATTTGTGTACCTGCATGGTCAGAGGCCATTATTTCTAATTGCCTTTTCATCCTTTCATCTATCTTTCACACACATTAAATTTAATCTTCACATTCAATGATGACTGGGAATTTGGTTTGAAGTAGCTACCAGACTAGGTTTGTAAACTTTAGTAACTTCAGAAAAAAAAATCTTAAAAGGCTCATCAAAGTTTGAAACAGTGGCTTTCTAATAATTTAAGGTTGTTACAAGATCTCCACATTGATCATTCTAAATATTTAGGTCTTCAATGACTTGACTCCTTAAAATATGAAAAGAAGTTTGCATCTCTCTCACTGCACCTTCAAAACAATTTAATATATAACACTTCTGATGATTCCAGATAGGAGCCTTTGAGCTTTTTCCTTTTCATTTAACGACTCTATAATCCTCTGTGGTAGGAACTGGGGACCCAAGATGAATCAGACAAGTCCCCGAGAAGAAAAATAAACACAAACAAAGTATGTGTATGGACCAGTGTGTCTAGCACAGGGGACATCCAGAGAGAGATGGAAGCAGATCTGGGGTGTGGCTGGGAGCAGCAGTGAGAACTGTGGACCAGGCTCTGTGAATTCTAGGGGTTTCCCCCACTCCATCTGATTCAACCCTCAGGATTACCTGAGGCAGTTCTGTCCATCTAACAGGTGAGAAAACTGAGGTTTAGGAAGTGAACTCTCCAAGGCCCCCCACACCAAGTAGGAGGTGAAGCCAGGACTTGAGAACTGGTGTCCAGATGGGCTCTGATCCAGAGCTCAAATTCTGGGACTTCCCTGGTGGCATAGAGGTTAAGAATCCACCTGCCAATGCAGGGGACACGGGTTTGAGCCCTGATCCGTGAAGATCCCACGTGCCGCGGAGCAACTAAGCCCATGTGCCACAACTACTGAAGCCTGTGCCTAGAGCCCATGCGCCGCAAAGAGAAGCCACCGCAATGAGAAGCCGCCTGCATGGCGGTGAAGGGTAGCCCCCGCTCACCACAACGAGAAAGCCCGCGTGCAGCAACGAAGACTTAACGCACCAAAAATAAATAAATAAACGAATTAATTTTTAAAAAAACAAAAACAAAGCTCAAGTTTTTAACCACGCAGGCTCTGTTCCCGAGGAGAGGAGCAAGGTCAGAAAGGCCCCCCCATGAGCGAGGTAGTCCAGCCAAGCAGGGGCAACAGGGGAGCAGTTGAGGGCCAGGGGAGAGGGAGCAGGCCAGGAGACAGCAGTGATTAGTTATGTGTGAGCATGTTGGTCTCTCTCTGTTTCACAGTAGGGATTTATTATCAAACACAGTCTGACTATGGCATTGGGTGCCCCCAGGATTGGGGTATTCAGTGGCACAACCTTGCCGCGGAGGACACAGGGTTTCCTTCCTTGTGCTGTGTCATCCTTAGCCTGTTGGCGTTCATCCTCAGGCTTGAGGAAATACTGCTTTTTCATTTGTTTTTTGAGATACATTTAAGTCATACTTTACTATGTAATGATTGGAACAGGGTGAACAGCGGCCCCCAAAGATATCAGGTCCTAATCCCTAGAATCTTTAAATGTCACCCTATAAGGAAAAAGAGTCTTTGAAGATGTGATTAAGTTAAGGATCATGACATGGGGAGATGATCCTTGGTTATCCAGGTGGGCCCTAAATCCAATCACAAGTGTCCTTACAAGAGACAGGCCCAGGGAGATGTGATCAATAGAGAAGAGAAGGCCAAGTGTCTTAGTCTGTCTAGGCTGCTATGACAGGGTACCATAGACTGGGTGGCTTAAACAACAAACATTTATTTCTCATGGATCCGGAGGCTGGGAAGTCCAAGATCAAAGCAATGGCACGTTTGGTGTCTGGTGAGATTTCTCTTCCTGATTTATAGACAGCCATCTTGCTGCTTTCCTCACATGGTAGAAGGGTGAGAAAGCTCTCTGGGGTCTCTTTTATAAGGGCACTAATCCCATTCATGAGGGCTCCACCCCCATGACCTCATCACCTCCCCAAGGCCCTATCTCCTAATACTGTCAAATTGAGGGTTATTTCAACATATGAATTTTTTGGGAAACAAATATTCATTCCATAACACCATGTGACCATTGATTCATAGATTGGAGTCACAAGCCCAGGAATGCTGGCAGCCAGCAGAACTGGACAAGGCAAGATTCAGATTCTCCTGTAGAGCTTCAGGAGGGAGCTCAACCCTGCTGACACCTTGATTTTAGCCCAAGAGAACTGATTTCAGACCTTCAGAACTGTGAGAGAATACATTTCTGTTGATTTATGACACTAAGCTTGAGGTGATTTGTTATGGCAGCCACTATACAATGATGACAAGAATTGGTGGAGATGAAGCACAAGTCAGGGCAGTGATCAACATGAGGAAAAGCAAGAGATAGAATCACGATTATTATTATAAAAGGGCCTACTGTGTGCCAAGCATGGTTTTTTTTGTTTTTGTTTTTTTTAAAGAACAGTTTTTTTTTGTTTTTGTTTTTATAAATGTATTTATTTTAGCTGTGTTGGGTCTTCATTTCTGTGCGAGGGCTTTCTCTAGTTGCGGCGAGCGGGGGCCACTCTTCATCGCGGTGCATGGGCTGTGACCGCTTCGCGGCATGTGGGATCTTCCCGGACTGGGGCTCTAACCCGTGTCCCCTGCATTGGCAGGCAGATTCTCAACCACTGTGCCACCAGGGAAGCCCCAAGAATGGTTTTAAGTACGTTATATACTTCGTGTTTCCCTAGAGCCTATAAAATTGGCGTTGTTTTATAGTCGCAGAAACTGAGGCTCAGAGAGGTCAAGTAACACACCCAAGGTCACTCTGGAAATAGTAGACCTGGGATTTGAACTCAGGGCTGATTGGTACCAAAGCACATATTTTTTTACTTTACTTCTTGGAAGTTGGCCATTTGAATGTATATTTAGTCCCTGTTTGTATATAATGTTGAACTTTATTAGTATTCGAATTTACAAATTAAAACTACATATTATTCCTTTATTTTCTGTATTAACAAAAGTGGGACAAGCAGTGATTTCTGAGCCATGTTTGGGCATCTTGCTGATTTTTGCTGCTATAGAGTCACCAAAGGAAAAATACGGTGTCTCTCCTTCCTAGCCCAGGAAGAACAGACCATCACAGGTGGACGTCTCCTTTGGTGCGGGTGGCACGCACGTGTGTGTCTGGGGAAGGTAGTGTGGAGGGAAGACAGAGGTTTTTGTGCAGATAGAAGAGATTTTGTAGCCTGGAGACCATCCCTAACCAGGCTTTTCGTTTCAAAGGCCCAGCATCTCTCCACGTGTGGTCCATGGTCTAGTCCCATCAGACTCTCCAAGGATGCCTGTTAAACGTGCAGATTCCAAGGACTTCCAGACTCACTAGAGCCGGGAACTGGCATTTTAGCAGCTCCTTAAGTTTTCTTGGCCCCTTCAAAGGTGAGAATAGACATCCACGCCCATTCTGGCAATTACCAGACTACCCCAGTGGGTAAAGATGACGTCTCTGTGTCTAGACCCTGAAGGGAAACGTATGGGCAGGTTCAGGTGTGGCTCTGATTGGACAACCCAAAATAACAGTGGCTAAAACAAGATAGAAGGAAATCTCCGCACATCCAAGTCCAGGGGTAGGCCATCCAGGGCTAGTATGGTGTCAGAGTTTGAGCTCTTTCGGCCCTTTTGTTCTGCTGCTGTGTGGCTTCTATTCCTTGGGTCACTTCACAGTCCAAGAGGACACCTCAGTTTGCAGTCATTAATTCCACACGCTGGGCAGCAGGAATGAGGAGGGATGAAGAAGAGATGCTCCTCCTTTGAAAGGCAGTTTACGGAAGTTACACACCCTCCTTCCCCTTCCATCCAGGGCACTGCCCAGAAAAAACCGAGGCTGCAGTGCCTTGCTGTGAGGGAGAAGGAGCTTTATTCTAGGTTACCACGTGGAAACCATTTCAAAGGGAGATGGGGGTTGTAGAAGCTCCTGCCACAGGGTGGGTGCCCCACCCCAGCGGTGATGCCTGGGCGTGTTGAGATGGGGCGAGGTGAGTTGTCCTGCAGCACCCAGGGTAGGGGCCTTGAATGGGGTGGCCAGGTGGGGCACGTGGGTACTGAGCACAGCCACACGAGCCTGGGGTCTCCTGTGCAGGGCTAGGGAGAGGGTGGAACCACGGCAGGGAAGGCAAATACCATGGACTAAAAGCCAGTATTTTCTCCCATTTTCTTGGATAGAATAAGCATTAACACCCGAGGGAGGGTGAGAAAGGCCCCCAACAGATGATTCTGAAATTCTTGTCAATAATGGAGAGTGGGAAATCAAAACACTTTAGTCAGATTTGGAAAAATGGAACACTGTGACATTTCGTATAGTCCAAACGTGAGGAACCTCTCACACCCAGCTGTGTTAGTCAGGGTTCTCCAGAGAAACAGAACCAAGAGGACACACATAGAAACATCCGAGGGGATTTATTATGGAAATTGGCTCCAATGATTACAGAGGCTGAGATGTGCCATAATCCACCATCCGGAAACTGGAGAACCAGGAAAGCAGGTGGTATGATTTAGTCTTGAGTCCAAAGGCTTGAGAGCCAGGAGCTCTGACGTCCAAGGGCAGGAGAAGATGGATGTTCCAGTTCAAGGAGAGAGAGAGAGAATTCGCCCTTCCTCTGCCCTTTTGTTCTATATGGGCCCTCAATGGATTGGATGAGGCCTGCTCATACTGGGGAGGGCAGATCTTCTCAGTCTTCTGATTCAAATGTTAATCTTTTCCAGAAACACCCTCATAGACACACCCAGAAATAATGTTTTACCATTTGTCTGGGCATCCCTTAGCCTGGTCAAGTTGACACAAAAAATTAACCATCACACCAGTATAAGGGTAGTACCCAAAGCTAGTGAGTTACAGGGAATGTGTACATTGATAGAATCTTTCTGGAGATCAGTCTGGAATCATATGAAGTGTCTTAAAAGTGTTCAAGCAGGGCTTCCCTGGTGGTGCAGTGGTTGAGAGTCCGCCTGCCGATGCAGGGGACACGGGTTCGTGCCCCGGTAAGGGGGAAAGGACGGGTTGGGATGAATTGGGAGATTGGGATTGACATATATACACTATTTTTTTAAACCAGTTTTTCTTGTTTTATTTATTTATTTATTATTTATTTATTTGGTTTGCTGGGTTTTAGTTGTGGCAGGTGGGCTCCTTAGTTGTGGCTCGTGGGCTCCTTAGTTGTGGCATGCGAACTCTTAGTTGCGGCATGCATGTGGGATCCAGTTCCCCGACCAGGGATTGAACCCCGGGCCCCCCGCTTTGGGAGCTCAGAGTCTTAACCACTGCACCACCAGGGAAGTCCTGACATATATACACTATTGATACCATGTATAAAATAGATAACTAATGAGAACTCACTGTATGGTACAGGAAACTCTACTCAATGCTCTGTGGTGACCTAAATGGGAAGGAAATCCAAAAAAGAGGGGATACATGTATATGTATAGCTGATTCACTTTGCTGCACAGTAGAAACTAACACAACATTGTAAAGCAACTCTACTCCAATAAAAATTTTTTTAAAAAGTTCAAGCCCTTTGACCCTGTAATAATTCCAATGTAAGGAACCTAGCCCAGGGACACAATTCCACAAAGATGTTTGCTGTACTGATTATTTAAAATAGGGCAAAACAGGAGACAACCTAAGTGGCCAGTGCTGGGGAACCATGGTCCTTCTCCTCATTTCTATCTCAATGGCTGAAACACTGCAATAGAACCCTGAGTGTCCTTCCTGGGGAAGTCCTGGGGAAGAGGTTTCTGCCATTCTCTCTACCCCTTACTCCTTACCCTCACGGGACAGGGGCAATTTAGCCCATGTGTGGAAACCGGCAAAGGTGACTGACTGCTCTCGAGCTGTCTGCCCTCTGCCCGGACCTCCCAGGTTGCAGCCCAGCACACTCCCTCGTGCATGCAGCTGGTCCCCGCGAGCCTCCAGATCGGCAGGCCCAGCCCCCCTCATATCAGCTTTCGGGAAGAAAGTCTGCTTCGAGCTTCAGGTTTGTCACGTGAATATATACTGTATTTTAATTCCTGTCTGGCGCTTCTCCTTCACAGAAGGGTGGTGAGGGATGATTGCGCCTCCCGCATGCCACCCTAGGAGCATCACTTGAGAACAGTGAGAACAGGCGGTGCTGCAAGCCGAAATGTCACAGGGCAGGAGGGGCCCCTTGAAGCCCCGCAGCAGCTGATGCGGGCTGACTCACAGCTGCCTCTGACGTGCGGGGGCCCTCGTGAACAGGCTTAGTTAGTAACGCGAGTGGCGCAACTGATGTGTGAGTCACCGTGAGGCTGGCGTCATCCAGCCCTGGCCACGTGACCCCCTGTGACTGTGACCTACACAAGCAGAGCCTGGGTACTCTGGATTTGCAGAAGTACCTGGAGACGGGTACTGAATTATTGGAAAGGGTTTTTCCTCTGTATCATGGGAAACAGATATAATAAATCTTGGCCCACAGATGCCCTTGTTTAGGAATTACAACTGCATTTTCTATAATGCCGTCATTTCTGACTCCATGGCTCCTTTGGTCCCTGAGGTTTCCATCACATCTCTGGCACACTGAGACTTTTGTGGTTATGAGGCATGGCGGGGGAGAGAACATTTAGTCCTGGTCAGGAGTCCATACAGGTGACCCGAGACACCGGTTGTCCTTTTCTACATGGTCCCATTTGGTGGCTATCTCAAAGTTCTGTTCTTTGAAAAATGAAATTTTGCTGCCTTTTGACTTAGACTATCCCGATTAGAAGAGGTGGGATAAGTAAATTTCTGCCCATTCCCAGGTAGTATTAATTAATAAGGCCACAATTAACCCAATTAGGTTTTACACTGAGTGATCTGAGCATCCTGACAACTGCCCAGCCTGACCTGGAAGCCGGGAGGACAAATCAAGAACCGCTCCTTTTCTGCTGCCCTTTCCCCGTGTTCCACGCAGCTGCATTGCAGTTACTGACTAGGGGGGCCTGTACTGTTCAATATATCAGGTTCCGGGATAACTGCTGTAGCAGTCGATTTGGTTGGGTTTTCTAAGGCACAGGGCTGATAATATGATACTGTGTGTCCTACCGACTCTTTGAAAAAGTGCGATATACAAGACATTTTTGATTGAATCTATTTGCTTAAGGAGTGACACCTGTTCTGATGGACGCCTAGGGAGCAGCTTCTTGAGAAAATCCAGGCACTTGATTGAGATCCTTCTGACTAAAAGAGGCCAGGTCAAGAAATGAGGAAATTATACTCCAATAAAGATATTAAAAAAAAAAAAGGGCGGCTTCCCTGCTGGCACAGTGGTTAGGAGTCTGCCTGCCAATGCAGGGGACATGGGTTCGAGCCCTGGCCCGGGAAGATCCCACATGCTGCGGAGCAACTAAGTCTGTGTGCCACAACTACTGAGCCTGCGCTCTAGAGCCCATGAGCTACAACTACTGAGCCTGCATGCCACAACTACTGAGCCTGCCTGCCACAACTACCAAAGCCCACGCACCTAGAGCCCGTGCTCTACGAGAAGCCACTGCAATGAGGCCTGCGGACCGCATGGAAGAGTAGCCCCCGCTCACCGCAACTAGAGAAAGCCCACGCACAGCAACGAAGATCCAAGGCAGCCAAAAATAAAAATAAATACATTTATTAAAAAAAAAAAAAAAAAAAGAAAAGAAAAAGAAAAAGAAATGAGTGAGCGGACTTCCATGGTGGTGCAATGGTTAAGAATCTGCCTGCCAATGCAGGGGGCACGGGTTCGAGCCCTGGTCCTGGAAGATCCCACATGCCGCAGAGCAACTAAGCCCGTGTGCCACAACTACCGAGCCTGTGCTCTAGAGCCCACGAGCCACAAGTACTGAAGCCCGCGCGCCTAGAGCCCGTGCTCCGCAACAAGAGAAGCCACCCACAATGAGAAGCCCACGCACAGCTGTAAAGCAGAAACTAACACACCATTGTAAAGCAATTATATTCCAATAAAGATGTTAAAAATAAATAAAAGAACTTAATGAACAATTAAAAAAATTTTGATTATAATGTTTTGTTTGTTCTAGGTGTGCAAGATGTGTTTGTTTTACACCTATACATATATGTATTCATCTTGGGATGCATTTGCCATGGAGGTTATGACACAGTGTTGAGTAGTCTTCTCTTGGAATTCCGTAGGTCTTTGGTGGTTATATATTTCACGTGTGTTTCTATATCTCCGTTAACCCCAATATCCTAATGTATCCAATTTTCACAACTTTCCAATTGGTTAACCATAAGTTTGTTTAATAAATCGGTGATTGCCTTTCAAAAAAAAAAAGAAGTGAGCAGAAAAGAAAAGAAAAACAACTAGAAAAAAAGAACTGAGGGAGGGCAGAATTTTGGATTTGAATTGTTGGCTTTTCATAGATAGTTTCATATTTGGACTTTAATTCTCACTGAGAATCTAATTACTGGAGGGGGTCTTGTTGAAATTGGAAGTTTTCTATCACTGACATTTTTAAAAAAAATTAACTTATTTATGGCTGCATTGGGTCTTTGTTGCTGTGCGCGGGCTTTTCTCTAGTTGCGGCGAGCGGGGGCTACTCTTTGTTGTGGTGCGCAGGCTTCTTATTGTGCTGGCCTCTCCCATTGCAGAGCACAGGCTCTAGGCACACGGGCCTCAGCAGTTGTGGCTCACAGGCTCCAGAGCACAGGCTCAGCAGCTGTGGCGCACGGGCTCAGCCGCTCCGCTGTGTGGGATCCTCCCGGACCAGGGCTCGAACCCGCGTCTCCTGCATTGGCAGGCGGGTTCTTAACCGCTGCGCCACCAGGGAAGCCCCTATCACTGACATTTTTTATTTGGAGTACTTTATGCTATTAGTTGGGCTCAATGCAAAACACAGTGTCTTTCAAGTGTTTTTCTTAAATTATGAGATGCAGCAGGGAAGTGCATCAGACATCATGGCCTTATAAAACTGAAGCAACATTTTTACAGAATACAAACCTGTCAGCCGGGGTTCCCCTGAAAGCAGAGCGTGTGACAAAGCCTTGTGTAGGCAGTTTATTTGGAAAGTGACACTAGGGAGGAGTGGGAAGCCAGGGAGCAAAACAAAGACCAGGAGCCAATACTGAGCTCACCGCTTCACCGATGCCATGGTAACCACAGCTCGGCTCGGAAGAGCTGCCTGGAGCTCAGGAAGGGCAGCTCAGAACCAGTTCTCTGGGAGCTTAACGCCTGCCCACGGTGTCCGATGGTGTCAACTCCCCCTGCTTCCAGGGTGCACTGGCAGGTGGCACCTGTGTGGACCTGGTCAAAGCTGCATCAGTGGCTGGAATAAGAGGTGGGACAGAGAGGATCTGAAGTGACCACAAAAGGTGTTCAATCAAGATATTTACCAAGTGCAACGTGCTCCGCTATGATGTACTCTACTCTAGTACACACACATACACTCTAGTTGAGGCCCACTAACCAGTGGTTCTCAAAGTGCAGTCTTTTCAGGGGGTCTCTGAGGTCAAAACCATCTTCATAATAATAATAAGATGCTATCTGTCTTCTTCACACTCACTCTCTTGTGAGTATGCAGTGGAGTTTTCCAGAGGCTTTGTGGCATGTGGTACCAGAACAGAATGCAGATGCAGATATGAGAACCCAGCTGTCTTCCTTTAAGCCAGATGTTAAACAGATTTGCAAAAATGTTAGACAATTCTACTTGTCTCACTAAATTTGTTCTGGAAAATATAGTTATTTTTCATAAAATGTTACTTAAATACAACAAAATGTAACAGGTTTATTATTTATAAACAAATATTTTTAAAATTTCTACTTTAATTTCTAAATATAATCCACATACACAGAAACTCTTTGGGTCTCTTACTCTTTATGAGTATAAAGCGGTCCTGAGATTTATAAAAAGGTGAGAATCACTGCACTAAATTGATCATGACCTTCAAAGGAATTGCAGCCCCCAGTGTGGTGGGAAGAGGACAGCTCTATTAACTGCCACTTTCTCTTCCAAAGTGAATGGCCATTCCCCTGAGTGACCACAGGCTCAGTTAAGTCCAATCAGCGAAGGCAGGAGTTCTGACCCTGGCTGCCTGTTATAAGTGTCTGCGTGACATTAAAAATTACCCCGGCCTGGGCCCCGCTCCAGACCAATGAATCAAAATTTCTGGGGATGGGGCACAGTACTGTTCTTTACCTCATTACTGATGTATAACTTACATTAGGAGCACAATTCTTAATGATAATAACTATTTTTTTAAACATACATTATTCCCAGGTCACTACCACCCAGATCAAGACGTAGGGCATTTCCAAATCACCAGCAGATTCTCTCATGCTGCCTCCTAGTTAATACCACTATTCTAATATATATCACCATAGGTTTAAAAATTATTTTCCTGATTTTGAACTTCATATAAATGGCATCATACAGTGTGTATATATATATATATATATATATATATTCCTTTATGTCTGGCTTTTTACGCCCAACATTGTATCTGTGAAATTCACTCACGTTGCTAGGTAGAGCAGTAATTTCATTCTTGTTTGCATGGCTGTGTCGTTTTCCATTGTATAAACAGGACACAATTTATTTACCATTCTACCCTTGATAGAGTTGGCTGGTGCCCTGAAACTGCTCTTCAGTGTGGTGACGTGCCCTTACCCTAAATTAATACAGGAACTGGGACTCACTAGGGAACAGAAACAGCAGATTCACGTTACCCATCTCATGCTTACTGGGCAGGGATATGGTTATTGAAATGGAAGTCCTAGTTTTCCCAACTATTTAAAAGTATTAGTTTCTTTTTCTTTTCTTTCTTTCCTTTTTTATTTTTAAATACAGAATATATAGTTAAATTTGCATAAATTAAAATGTGTGGCTCCAAACCTGGGTAGAGATTTAAGTTTTCAAAAGACAGGCGGCATTGAGTGCTGGATGACTTAGACTTGGCCAACTGTGAGTATACTCTTGCTAAGTCATGGGTGGCTTGTTTCTTTTAAACATTTCTATCTAAGCTTCTTAATCTTACACGAGACATACCCAGATATTAATACGGCAGCGCTGCTCAAACTAACTCATAGTTAGTTACCAAATCCTCCAACCCCCTCAGCACTTCCCCAAATCTGTCTGATTCAGTAGAAGGTGCAATCATCTACTCAGTTCAGTAATTCAAATAAACCAAGGAATGACTCTTGATCACAACTCCTCTCAGTAGCCTGCCTACCCTGTACAATCAGATCCATCTACCCAGTCAGCTGTGTCTCTAACAACTGCTGCAAAGCTACGCACTCCTACGCGGCAAGCATTTTCTGCCTGGACTAATGCAATCGCCTCCTGACTGGTCTCCTTACTTCCACACTCTTCCCTGTCCCCAATTCCCCCACCCGAACCTACCCTCCACCCACCGCCCAGTGGCTTTTATTTTATTTTATTTTTTTTGGCCGCGCCGAACGGCTTGTGGGATCTTAATTCCCCAACCAGGGAGTGAACCTGCAGTGAAAGCACAGAGTCCTAACCACTGGACTGCCAGGGAACTCCCCCCGGTGGCTTTTAAAAAACACAGATCAGGCCGCGACACACTCTTCCTCAAAGCCTCCTAATGGCTCAGTATGTGAAGTGCCTCAAACCCATCACACTGACAGGTGAACCCAGACTTCTTACACTGGTCCTCACAGCCCTCACACCCTCCCGCGGCAAGCGCTAGGCCCCCTGCTGGCCTCCTGGCCTTAGGACACACCACGCTCCTTCCCTCCTTCCCACCCAAGGTCTCTGTCCTGCCTGCTCGGTACTGGAAGCTCCCTGCTGACCCTCTAATCTTTATGTGACGGCTCCTGTTTTTGCTAATCAAACCTCAACCCCAACTGCCTCCTCACAGCAGCTTCTGTCGACTGCCCCATCTAAAGCAGTCGTCCCTGAGACACGAATCTGATGGCAGAGACACCAATAAAATGTTCCCTTCTCCTAAACCTAAGAGTTTGAATTCTGGGCTTCTAAGAACAAACAGTGGGAAGGATACAATTGCCCTGTGAAAATTACAACATGAATGCCTCTCTGGAGGGACACTTGCCATACGGTAATGCAGTATTTTATTTACTCTGTCCATTAGTAACTACTATTTGATAACATTTATAATATTAATAGAACTCAATCTAAGAGAATTTCAACTTACATTTTTTCTTTCTTTCTTTTTTTTTTAACATTTAAATACTGGATATTAATCAGAAAGACAGTCAAAATTACTATGGTCGAAATTCTTCCATCAAAAATTTGTAATAAATGTTTGGTATTAGTCTATGTACAATTCAGTTTTTGGTGTAAAGTTCTTTGGCTGCAAGAAAAAACATTTGGTTTACTTCACTAATAGGAATATCTCTTAATGCTGGGATGGCCTCTTCTTGGTATTTCTTCGGCTGTTGGTTTTTGGCATAGTTATCTGTAAGAAGAGGACAAAAGGCTCTGTTTACCCAAGCAATTTCTTCAACAATCTCTGTGGTTTGTGGAGACCCACCACATAGTTTACTAGGCTAATGTTTGGATAATGACAAATACCATGTTTAACATAATTAAAAGGCCCCTTAAATTCTCTTTAGAAGAAATGTCCCAATTAGAATAAAAATCAGCCAAGTACTTTTTGCGACCTCTAACTTGGGTAAGAAATTAATATTTCAGGGACTTCCCTGGTAGCACCGTGGTAAGAATCTGCCTGTCAAAGCAGGGGACACGGGTTCGAGCCCTGGTCCGGGAAGATCCCACATGCCGCGGAGCAACTAAGCCCATGCGCCACAACTACTGAGCCCCCGTGCTCTAGGGCCTGCGTGCCACAACTACTGAGCCCGTGTGCTGCAACTACTGAAGCCTGCAAGCCTAGAGCCCATGCTCCGCAACAAGAGAAGCCACTGCAATGAGAAGCCCGTGCACTGCAACAAAGAGTAGCCCCCGCTCGCCGCAACTAGAGAAAGCCCACGTGCAGCAACAAAGACCCAATGCATGTAAAAATAAATTAAAAAAAGGAAATTAATATTTCATCCAACTGTACAATGATGATCAAGCCCCATTTGTACATTTCTCATAGGAACAGAATTATATCAACACCCCAATCATTTGGTACAATCATTCATGCAAACTTAACAATTTCCCCTCTTTGTACAAATTGTCTATTTGCTGTAATTCCAGCCAAGTATGCAGGGAACACAGTAGGTTATCAGAAAAGCACTATCTAAAAGTTAAAAAATCATACCAGAACTTAAAAAATACTTTGCTTCCTAGAATCCAAGCAAGTTCAGGAATCTAATTTTTTTTTTTTTAATTTTGGCTATGCCACACAGCTTGTGGGATCTCAGTTCCCCAACCAGGAGATTGAACCCAGGCCATAGCAGTGAAAGCCAGGAATCCTAACCATCAGGCCACCAGGGAACTCCTAGGAATCTACTTTAATCTTTAGACTTGAAATAAAAGAACTTAACTACAAAAAACATGCTGGGGCTCTTCTATCCACTTAATTGTGGTCAGGTGTACACAGTGATCCTGAGGATACACACCCCCAAATTCCTCCTCCCAGATAAGGTCTGTATGGACCTCTCTGTCATCCCTTGATCAACACAGCTTGTTTAGGATAAAAGAAGTTTCTCTCAGGCAAAGTTGCCAAGGAACATATTACATACTTGTGGTTTTTATGGGAAAATACACCTGTTAACTAGTGTAATAAACAGCATATTCATGACAGCTTATTTGTGCCATGTGAACATTTCCTCTGGTATAATTGTATTTATTTCTCCCAGTTTTTTTACTATGCTGATGTGTGTCAATTACTGCAGCCTGTTCTTTGTTGCTTTTTCTTTTTAAAAAGTATTTATTTATTTATTTATTTTGCTGTGCTGGGTTTTAGTTGCAGCATGTGGGATCTTTTTAGTTGTGGCATGTGGGCTCCATTAGTGGCAGCATGCAGGCTCTTAGTTGTGGCATGTGGGATCTAGTTCCCTGACCAAGGATTGAACCTGGGCTCCCTGCACTGGGAGCGCAGAGCTTTTTTTTTTTTTAATGATCTAGGTTTATTTTTTATTATTATTATTTTTGGGCTGTGTTGGGTCTTCGTTGCTGCGTGTGGGCTTTCTCTAGTTGTGGTGAGCGGGGGCTACTCTTCATTGCGGTGTACGGACTTCTCATTGCGGTGGCTTCTCTTGTTGTGGAGCACAGGCTCTAGGTGCATGGGCTTCAGTAGTTGCAGCATGTGGGCTCAGTAGTTGTGGCACATGGGCCCCAGAGCACGTGGGCTTCAGTAGTTGCTGCACGTGGGGTCAGTAGTTGTGGCCCTTGGGCTCTAGAGTGCAGGCTCAGTAGCTGCGGTGCACGGGCTTAGTTGCTCCATGGCATGTGGGATCTTCCCGGACCAGGGATTGAACCCGTGTCCCCTGCGTTGGCAGGAGGATTCTTAACCACTGCGCCACCAGGAGAGTCCCGGGAGCGCGGTGTCTTAACTCCGCAGGACCACCAGGGAAGTCCCTGCGTTACTGGAGAAAAGTGTTAATACCCGACTCCTCCATCCCCCGGCACTCTTCTTTGATATAAATTTACCTGTGATTGTATGAATGGAGTTGAGTGGAGAGGTACTCATCATGTTTATCCCGAATAAGAGCACGTAAGCAATCACTACAGTAATGAGGAGGTACACAGGCAGCGCAACTGCCCAGTATCTGCAGAAAAGAATAGTAAAGTAGGTAACAGACTTCCTAAAAAGTTGCAGTTCTTTACAGTTCATCACCAAGTTAATACACTTTTAAACTTAATTTTAGCTTTGACTGAAATAATACATGTTCCTAAAAGGAAGTCCAATAGTTCTACTGGCCTACAGTGAAGCTGCTATCCTTACCCCTGTTTGAGCCCTGGAGTCTTACTTCCTAGTAGGGAACACTTTCAGCACCTAAGCTGTTTCTTCTGGTGTTTACCTCCACCTTCCTACACAACATACTCCTATTATTATTTCTTGATTTTTTAAACTTCAGACATTTTCTCTGAACATCCTAATATGGAGATAAAGATGTATATATAATGTTTGCAACTGAGCACCGCAACGTATTATTATTATACGACTTCTTGTACAATTTTTTGTTTTTTTTCTGGAAATTAAGTAATTACTACTTTTTGTCTGTTTGCTTGGTTTCCCATGTACCTATCAATACTCAATCCTCAAATTCTCTGATAGAGTCTAGTATGCCTCTTAATACAGTTAAACACATCAAATGCTCTACCTCACACGTTTTATTGGGTGCATTATTTAATAATTTCTTCCCTACTGTTTTCTCTTTCTGGAACTTCTAAGAGATTTTTTGCTGTTATACTTTCCTCATCTTTTCTCTATTTTCTATTTTGCTATACTCTGTCCTACTTTCTGGAGATTACTTTTGGTGTTTCTTCTAAACCTTCCATTAAAATGTTAATTTTGGCTACCATATTTATAATTTCCAAATGCAGTAATTCTCTGAACATTCCTTATTTTATAGCATCCTGTTGTTTCATAGTTATAATCTTTTTTTATCTCTGAGGATTTTATTTAAAGTTTTCTTCTGTTCTTTGCATTATCCCCATTTTCTTCAAGTCTCTTTTCTCTTTTCTTTTTCTGCTTTTTTCTCTTACATTTCATTTTAGAGGCTTTCTTTTAATGTCTGATAAGTTGCCCATTCATATTTAAAGATGAAGTACTGGGGAGGCAGGGAGGCAGCCGGGCAGACATAAAAAAATAAAAATAAAGATGAACTACTAACAAGCTAATTGGAAGCACTGTGCATATGTGGGCTGGGCTGGCCAACTGGTGACCCACACTGTGGGAGACCTGGCCATTCCATTGGAGGACCTTTAATTATCAGAAATTAGAGACCCTTTCTCTTGAGCTGGTCAACTTCTTCAGGGAGGACCCTCCTATCTTGCTGGGAGGAGGTGGGTGGTATAAGCCTGCCAACCACAAGCCCGAGAGCCTAGTGAGGAAAGGTGCTTGGGAGGAATCTCACTATTCGGCAATGCAGATTTTCACCGATCCCTGTTTTCAGTAACGTGCCTAGTTAGACCTAGTGTCCCCCAGACTAGAGACTCTCACCTAGCCTTTCCAGAGCATAAAACTCCTGTCTTCTGCAGGGGAGGGTTGGTCTCCCAGCTTTAAGGGCCGAGAAGGGGGATTTGAGGGTCGAATGCTCTTTAAACACTGTTTTCAGCCCAACCCAGAAATACCACGTTAAAGAGGTACCCGTACCTCCAATGTCTGGGCCTCTCTGTGTTGTGGGCACAGAGGCTCTGGCTGGCTTCCCTGCTTTAGCAATGTGGGAAAGTGGAAATTCAGTCAGTTACCTCTCACCTATCTGCAAGCCACTTCCCAAGATTTTATTGATACACCTCCACTATCCCATTATTGGCTCCTGTGGGTTTATAGCTTAACAATTATTTTTTTCTATGGGCTTATTTTAACAAGATTTTGGGAGGAAGGAGAGATAAAGATGTGCATTTAGCCCACCATCTTTAAGTAGAAGCGTATCAATAATCGTCTTTAAAAACCTTTAAATTTCTATATGGCTATTTATGGATCTTAAAAGAATAAATATAAGATTTACATAAGTCTTAAGAAAAAACCTGATCCTTCAAACAGCACTGATATCCTCTTACTTTATTTAAGAAATACATTGAACTTACTTTTGAGGCCAATAGGTTAAGCCTAAGGAGTTTAGCCAAGATTCAGGAATAAAAGCCCACACAAGATATAGTACTGCAGAAGAGGGAAAAAAAAAAAAGGAAAAAAGGTCAGTAAGACATGCATCCAATCTATCAAGGTTCAGATAAAACAACTAGAGAGAAGCTGGTGCGCTGCAACGAAAGAGCCCACGTGCCACAACTAAGACCCGATGCAGCCAAAAACAAAAACAAAAACAAAACCAAACCATAAAATTTACCATTTTAAGTGTAATGTTCAGTAGTGTCAAGTATATTTGTATTGCTGTGAAACAGGTTTCTAGAACTATTTCATCCTGTGAATCTGAAACTCTATATCCATTAAACAACTCCTCTTAGTTTTTTTAAAAAAACATGTCTTAACTTCCACTACTCACACTGTATTTTAAGCAATGTAAGGGCAGAAATCATGCCTTAGTAATTGTTTTAATCCTTATAGCACCTAGCAATTTGCTTTCTACGTAGTAGGTGTTCAACACGTCATCCCCAGAGCGTTGAAATAACTACAGACATTTAGAGGCATAAAGGTGAATTTATCTACCCTTGTTCTGATCTACAGCATGCCTTATCTCCTAGAGCACCACCTTATTTCCCTCAATCCAGGTCTCTGGCACCCTTCACTGTTGTCCCTCTATTATAACAACAGCCAACCTCTGAGCGCTCACTGTGGCTGAGCACACTTCTGAGCACACTTCTGAGCACTTTATATGCATTATTTCATTTAATCCTCAAAACAATCCTTGGAGGTATTAAGCCATTTTTACAGATGAGGAACTGGAGTCTTAGACATGTTACATCATCTGTCCAAGGTAAGTGGCAGAGAGAAATTTCAAGCCTGTCTCAATGACGATGGATTCACATTTTTCTCAACAAATATGTATTACGGAATTCTCTATGTCAGGAGTGTGCCATACAATGGTGAACCCGAAAGAGATGGCCTCTGCCCTCTCCGAGCTTAAAATTGAGCAAGGAATAGAGAAGAATAAACTGGTATTTTCAATACACTCTGATAAGTGCTAACGAGCGAGTAACAAAAGAGGATATCGGAACACATAAGAAGGCCCTCAGCCCACAGTGGTGGTGATGTGAATGGTTAGGAAAGACTTCCTGGAGGAAGTCATTAAACTGGGGCCTAAAGGATGAATAGGGGGTTAGCCAGATGAAAATGCTGGGCTTGCAGATGAGAGGAAGGGAGGAAATATGAGGAAAGAGTGTTCCCAGCAACCATCCACAGAGAGAGCGCTGGGGACCTGAAGAGAGAGCTGGTGTGGTAGACGGCAGAGGGAAAAGCTGGCAAGGAACTGGCTTGGAGCTTGGGTTTTCAAGATTCATGAAATACAAACAGCACTTCCCTGGTGGCGCAGTGGTTAAGAATCCACCTGCCGAGGCAGGGGACACGGGTTCGAGCCCTGGTCCGGGAAGATCCCCCATGCCGTGGAGCAACTAAGCCCCTGCGCCACCAGCCTACGCTCTAGAGCCCACGAGCCACAACTACGGAGCCCGCGTGTCACAACTACTGGAGCCCACGTGCCTAGAGCCCATGCTCTGCAACAAGAGAAGCCACCGCAGTGAGAAGCCTGTGCACCGAAGAGTAGCCCCCGCTCGCCGCAACTAAAGCCCACGCGCAGCAACGAAGACCCAATGCAGCCAAAAATAAATAAATAAATTTATTTAAAAAAAAAAGAAATACAAACAGTGGGGAAACATGCAAATTCATAAATGGAAATGATTTGCTTAGTTTAATTAAGTGAATGAATATTTACTGTACATCTGCCATATGCCAGGCACTATGATATAAACGCTATAAAGATAAATGAGACACGGTCTCTATTCTCACAAAGTCGTGTGGGAGAGAGAAACGAGTCAAAGGTGGTGGCAGGAACTTCCCGGGCACGATCTTACGGGACCCTCCCCAGACCCCTCTGAGGAGTGTGCCGGTGGTCCTTACTCACAGGTGAAAAAAATTGAGGCTCGGGGAATGTAAATAACTTGCCCAAGGTCTCATAGCTAAACGTTACTGAGCTGGAATGAGAACCTGAGCACTGTCTTCGCACTGGGCTTACAGGCAGCAGCCAGAGCATTGGAAATGACACGAAGGGGAGGCGACGTATTTGGGGGAACCCCAGGCAGCGTGGATTGGCTCGGGCATAAAGTATGAGGCTCTGGGCAGGGAGAAACCAGCCGGAAAAGCGAACAGGTCCCAGATTGCGGAAGACCTTGGGCGAGGAACGTGGACTTTATGCTCTGGGCAAGGGGAACAACTGGTTATTTTGTTGGTAACTTTACAGTTACAGCAGACTACCAAGAGAAATAACCATCCAGGCTCCAACCAGAGGTTTTAATCAGGGGAGTTCACAGCTGGATCTCAAGTGCGTCACTGTGACGGCTGCGTGTAGGATGAATCTGTGGAAGAAGTGAGACCCCGGCAGGCTCAGTGGCAGCAGCAGATGAATGAGTTGGGGGAGAAGGAAAAGTACAAGTGAAGATGGCTCCCAGGCTTTCAGAGTGGGATCCAGTCATTCCAACCCTGAAGAAAGAGACCCTGGAGCAGTCATTCTCCACACAGCGTCGACAGATTTTCCAAAAATACAAATCTGACCCTATCACTTGCCAGTTCAAATCCTTCGATGCCCTTAGAATAAAATCTAAAATCCTTCCCAGGACTTGCAAGA
>NW_021146543.1:0-25000 GCF_002837175.3 Physeter macrocephalus
CACTTGTTCTATCTCGACCACCTCCCGTGTTAATCTCTTCCTCTCCTATAGCCCTTCAAGCCTTGATCGTGGTCCTTGGTGATTGCTTTCTTAGTAACTGAAACTCTGCTAACACAGTGGTGCAAGGTATCTCTTTCTGTCTCTCTTCCTGCAAACTCTCGGGGCTTTGCCGGCCCAGTGGACTTGGCTATTCCTCCTTGCCTATTCCTCCGTCCTCTTCCAGCACCTCTTCCCTTCTGAAAGGATCTGCAGAAGCCTTCAGTATCCACGTTTCATAAGAGCCAACCCTGCAGTCACCCACAGCACAGGTTCAGGACCATGAACAGTTACTTTCATCCAGGTGGCAGCCCCTAACACCCCAACCATACAATTTCCTGCTCCGGAAGTGTGGCCCCCCCCAAACCTTGAGATGCTCCCTAGTAAAGAGTGCTTGGAGATCAAACAAGTATGGGAAACATTCCATATTACATCCTCCACATTTATTTATTTTTTTATCGAAGTATAGTTATTTTACAATGTTATATTAGTTTCTGGTGTGCAGCTAAGTGATTCAGATACATATGAATATATATATATTCTTTTCCAGGTATCTTGTGGTTCCTCTTCCCAGTGGGAAGTCAGAGACAAGCGTCAAGAGGCCAGCATCTTGGAAGAGATGGTCGTGCAGATCAAGTGGGACCACATTCTTTTCTCCCTTCCCTTCTACTCAGGCTACGAGCCTTTAAAGATGAGTTCTCACCGTCATCCAGCCAAGTGTAGATGGGAAGATGTCCCAGAGAGGGTAGAAAAATCTGAGGTTCCCGAATCCGAGGCCATGAGTATCCTCACTAGAGGCCCCAGAGCCAGGGAGTGTTCCAGGTGTGCCCGGGCTGGGTTGGGGGGGGCGGAGGTGGCCTTCCCAGGCGGCAGAGGGATCCCTGGGAGGAAACCCAAGGAGGTCCTCAGCTCCCCCAGAGCCGGGGCTCCAACGAGAGCAGCACTGGCCCTGAGAGGCTGCAGCAGGGGCCTGGAACTTGAGCGGGCATCCGAGTCCCCTGGAGCCTGGCTGTGACACGGCTCACTCGGCCCCGCCCTGGCGTCTCTGCCTCAGGAGGTCGGGGCGGGGCCTGAGAATCTGCATTTCTCACAAGTTCCCGGGGTTCCGATGCGCTGGTCTGGGGACCGTGCCTTGGGTGCCCCCCGGTGACCCAGTAGCCACGCATGCCTTTCCCCTTTCCTCGCCTCTCTCACCTCCAGGCCAGTCATCCGCCCCCCCCACCCCTTTTCTTCCACGTGACTTGCTCTCTCCACCCCATTCTGGGCTCGCTGCCGGTGCACTTTCCTGGAAAGCCTTTCCCGACTCCACTAGTGCAGGGGAAGGACCCCCGTTCCCTGACCCTCGTCTCAGACCGCCCGTCACACTGGGGGGTCGCCTGCTCACGGGTCATTAGACCTCACCTCGCCCACTCCCCGCAGGGTCTCCTGCTTCGGCAGGGTCTGTCTGCCACTACGGCAGGTTCATAAACATTGGTTGAACCCATGAGCAGAACCATCTCGCTGGAGACCACCCCTGAGAAGAAGGCTCAGGGGGTTCCTGCTGGAGACCTCTCCCTGTGGTCCTGTGGCTTCTCCAGTCCCCCCACCGGGGCCCCTTCCGAGGCTGATTCCTCCCTCTCCCCGGCTGAGCCTCAAAGCCCACAGTCCGGCCAAACACGTGGCAGTGCAGGCGGGCAGACCTTTGTCTGAATGGGGCCACTTCTGAGTGTGAAAAAGGTGCTCTTAATCATTCATTCCGGGATAGAAGACATACAGCAGGGCTGCCCTCCACCGCCTACACTGCTCTGCTGTCATCCGCACCGGGCTTCTCTCCTGCGTATAAGCCAGGCCACCGAGGGCCTCTTTGGCACAGGTCTCCATCCGTGAGATGGTCAGCTGTGGCCAGGTCAACAGAGCCGTGGAGTAGAGCACAGTAGCCCATGATGAGGGGAGCGCATGGCGGGCCTCGGGGACCCTGGGCTGGTGTGTAGCCCGCACGGGCTGTCTGTCTCCTGTAAAACGCACTGGGCTCGCTAACCAGGAGATCAGTTTGGCGAACCACATGGGCTCCATCCACTAAAACTCCCTAGAGTATTGGTGTCTTAGTCCATCCGGGCTCCTACAGTAAAATTCCCAGGCTGGGAGGCTTATAAACAACAGAGATTTATTTCTTGCAGTTCTGGAGGCTGGAACTCTTAGATCAGGGTGTCTGCGTGGTTGGGGTCTCAGAGGGCCTCTTCTGGGTTACAGACCCCTGCCTTTCGGGCCCCCGTAGGGCGGAAGGGCAGGGAGCTCCCTTGGGTCTCTTTTCTAAGGATTCAAATCCCTCATGAGGGCTGAACCCTCATGACCCAATGCCCTCCCAAAGGCCCCCCATCTCCTAACACCATCACCCTGTGCGTTAGACTTTCAACCTGTGAATCTGGGGGGAGACTCAAACATTCAGACCATAGCAGCTGGGAAATCAGAGAGTCAGGGAAGACGGCAGTCCTGAGGGACTCCTCCTGAAAGAGCCGTTGATTTGGAGAACGTCCCTCAGGGAACCCTGAAGAGGGGCCGTTGGAAAGCCTGGGTCTTACGTCCCAGCAAAGGGCTCGAGAGTCTGAATTTCCTATGGGGACAAAACAGTGGCAAATGGGAGTTAAGCAGAGGAAGAAAATGAACCTTCCTCTTCAACATGTTGGCTGCATACTTGCCCAGAAATAGGAGAGAGGTTCACCTCACCCATCTGTCTCCTCCTGCACGGAATACCCTCTCTCCTAGCACCTATATTGGGACCATTCAAATATACTTGAAAAAGCAGCCTTGGGGCCAAATCATCTTTTACTACCTTGTTTGTCTGGGGAAATTTGTTCCAAAGTCCAAGCAACAGACCTGAACGTGTACTATAGGCCGTCACCCTCCTGTGAATGGGAACTGTCTGGGAAGGAGAAAATTGATCCGACCCCCGCGAAGAAAACAATCTGGTCTAGTTCCTTGCGGGCAGTGATCGGAATGGTTAGTGTTTTAAATAAGACAGGGACAAGAATGGCTCCATTTAAGACTTTAGAGAAAAAGAAAATGTTTCTGTTCAAGAAACAACAACCATATGTGCATAATAAACGGTACGTACTGCTCATTCGACAGGAAAAAAATAAAGACTAAGAAAGTCAGCCCAGAGTTCCTGAGAAAGACTAAATATAAAGACTTTAAGCCATTGAACTCCAGATCAAAGCCCAGAGTCTTCTGATAAGACCGTGTACTCATTAATAGAACACAATGTCATCCACCTATTTTTAGCTCGGGAACCGGAATACTTTCAGCGTCACATGATCAGACTGTGACACAGGTGGCCCGAAATTAGGGCAGGTTCTGTTTTCCTCTCCTTGGGAGCAGAGTGCTAGGTTTACTTGGGAAAAATAAGAACTCCTCCTTTTGAGCAATGATTTCTCCTTTTCTTCCATCGCCGAGACCATATTTTGTGTTGTGTATAGACAGCTATGTGTAATTCAACAGGGCCTTCCAAGCTTACGAACATACACAACTTCTTCACATATGTATTCAAACATCAACTTTCAGACTACAAATGTCAGCACACTGTGTGGTTAAAAAGCCCCTGAGTAGATTTGTACTGCCGTTGTGACAAACGTGGTAATTTGTTAGACAATACAAATGTATTATGTTACAGTGCTGGAACTCAGAAGTTGAAGGTGGGTCTTCCTGGGCTACAATCAAGGCAGGACTGCGTTCCTTCCGGAAGCTCTAGGGGAGAACCTGCTTCCCGGCCGTATCCAGTTTCTAGAAGCCACCACATTCCTTGGCTCCTGCCCCATCCTCTCTTCACAGCAGCCAAATTCCTCTCACTCATCATCTCTCTGGTTCTCTGCCCGTGGGAAAGGTTCTCAGATTTTAAGGAATCCGGTGATCACTTTGTGTCCACCCAGCTAATCCAGAATGATCTCCCCATCTCAGATCCCGACGTTAATCGCACCTGCAGGGTCCCTTTGCCACGCAGGTGCCCTTTGCCCTTTGCCAAGTTACCTGCAGGGTAACTTGCTCACAGGTTCCAAGGTTTCAGGTGTAGACACCTGGGGGGGCATTATTCTACCTAGTGCAGCCACTATAAAATTTCTACTTATGTCCCCCCTCACCCGTCTAAAACGAGCACGTGTTTTCTTTCATTATCAAGGAAGCTGTCAAATTGTCAATGATCTATACTCTGGGAGGAACATATCTAATCCCACTATGGCTCTATTTTTAACAGGAAGGGTTAGGAGTAGTGCCTGTTCAGAGAACTTTAAATTGACAAGAGCCAGGAAGGAAGCCCGGGGCTCCCTTCTTGCAGAATCCGAGAGCCTGCAGTGGTGCGTTCCCGCTGCAGGATTTCACACGGGCCAGCAACCCTCTCAGCATTCCCAGGCGCGATCCCACTTCTTGAAACCTTGGCCCCCTAACTTCCATGGCACAAGCCCTTCTGTCCCTTTCATATTGTGCCCCTTCTCCTTCTCTCTCTTCAGCCTCTTTCACCAATGACTGACCCAATGGTTTCAGGAAGACATCACTTGGTCCTACTCAGTCTTGGGCATTTATTTCCCTTGGTGATTCCATCCACCATGTGTCAACTACCGTTGACATGGCGATGGCACTTGATCTTCAGCCCATGTTCTCCCTGGATCTCCACACTGAAACGTCACATGTCCTTTTGCTATACATGTACCCTGACATCTTTCAGGGTCTGACGTTATAGGTCCAAATGGGACTTTTTCTCTACTCCTTACTCAAAAATTTATTCTAGCTTTTGTATTCTCAGTCTTGGCTGGTAATATCACCATCATACAGCAACATACCAGATACAAAAAACTTGCTGTCAACCCAGACCCCTCTCTCTCCTAAAGTAAACATTTCTAATAAGTCTGTAAAGTCTGCCTGTTCTCTCTGAGAAGTATCTTTCAAATCCAGCCTCTCCTTTCCTTGAAAAGACTTATGACATGAAAAATGGACACATGAAGAAAGCCCTCCTCGTTTCCCAGGTAATGGTCAAGTTCATGACCTGTCCAGAGGTCAGGGTGGAATTCTCTTACGGTTGCTACAAGGCAATTACTTGCCATAGTTCTGAAGTTCCACAGAATGAAAATGCCCAAGATATACCAACGCGAATGTGCTATCAGAATGCCATTTCTACTGCCAAGGCATATTTATATCAACAGGAATCATGATTAGAGCACAGAATGTTTTAAAATAGACTTCAGGAAGAATCAGTTGTAAATGCAGAAGCCGTACAACTACAGTGTAATCTCTGCCATCAAAAGCACTCATCACCTGGAGTGGGGTTTTTGTTTCTTTGCAAAAATATGCTTACTCATGAGGCATTTGAAACTGCTCAGTGAATGCAACTCTGCTTTTAGAAATCACGGTGCATTTTACAGCCGTCCAACAGTTAAGTGTCATCAAGTGTTGAGCATTTGGGTCACTAAACTGTGTCCTGGTCAGGCACTCGGCGAACCTGCTGATGTCATAGAAAGCTTTGGGTCCTCCTCCTTACACTGATGAGCTGTCTAATGTGACAGCTCCATTAGAATTTCCAAATTTCCTGGGCCGTTCTGGGTCTGGTAAACCGTGTCACTGACATCAACCTACATTTGCTGCAAATAGGCTCTTATAACCTGATGGGCCACAGTTGGTCTCCTCTACATTGAAAACAAAACAAAAACAAGAATGCCTCATTAATGAAGACCGATTTTGACATTTTCTGTACGCTTCTTACACAAATTGACAAGACCTCTTTCATCAAAGAATTTGGTATCTTATTGCATTCAGGTAGGTGTATTGAATAATCTGATAAAATGCTAATTCCATTCTGAGGTCTTATAACAGTTTGTCCTTAGCATCACATCTATTTCATTGTGAACCGGAATGATTTGAAGATATTACTTTGAAAAACCTACACATTAATTCCCAAGAGTTCCAAAAATTGTGATTATTTGATAATGAGATAGATTAGTCCTGTCATCCTAATGATATTTTTTCAATAACTAAAAAACCTCCAACTATACGTTTCATTTTTTTACTACTTTCTTCAACCTGTTTTGAGATTTACCAGCAACTCTTTCCTATAAAATATTGCAAAGCTGAAGTGTTTTCTGATGCATTTTGTTTCATTTTTTAAAAATCAGGGCTTTTCTTTTTACAATAAAAAAGATGCCTTGTATGTTGAATTACACTTCTCCACTATAGAACATTCAAAATTAATTGTCTTTATTTAACTATAAAAATAATGCATTCATATGGTTTTGAGAGTATGCATTTTTATCTTTCATTTCTTTGGTGCTTTCTATTATAATTTTTTAAACAACACATTTAACTGATGCTTTAGGCAATGTCAATTGGATAATCGCTTTGCTGCTTAATGAGGTTTACATTAGGGTATAATATTTACATTCTACTCTGTAACCTTTGATACGTCATTTACACTTTATCTAAAAGACTATGTTAAAACTAAAATACTATAAACAGCATTTGCAATATTAGGGTCATAGAAGCATTGCCTCTGCAGAAATGCATGGGGGGAATCAGACTCTTGGGGCAGGAAGCGTCATCAGTACATCACCAAACCAATGCCACTTGTCAGAGAAGGACCCATTCGCCAAACTTTTGGGGGAACCATCACTTAAATGAATTTATACTCTTGTTTCACTCCTTGGTTTTCTGTCTGTGGAGGGCAGCAGAGCCTCAGTTTCTTCCCCTTTGGATGGGGTCTCAGTAGGTTGTAACCGACCATGCAGACTCCCCTGGCTGCTGTCGGGATGTCAGCAGTGTGGAATTCCCATTCAGGTCACCTCCCCAGGGCGTGGCATGGAAACCTGCAGCCTCTTTCATGGCCACCAGGAGTAAAGTAACCAGAGGTGCTCCATCCTGGACGACGTTTTGACTGAGGCTCTTGATCGGGTACTTGTGGATCAGAAACTTCGTGGACCCTCCACAGGAAACTTGACTGCCTGTTCGCTCAGCACAGTTTGGATCTTACCCCCTGGCTCTCCCCACTCAGGACAACTGCCTGACCATGACTGAAGTGGTTACTTGTGCTGTGGGGTTATCAGGTGTCATTTGTGCTTTCCTGTGAGGAGGAACCAGGCAGCTCCAAGAACAGGACCTCACCGCAGCCACCAGGGACTAGAAAATGTCACCAGCCCCCGGGCAGGGGGCTTGCACCTGGATTACACCTGGCCTCTCTGTGTGCCCAGAGCACGGAACGAGCCAGCCGTGTGCCACCGTACGTCCTCCCTCACTGGTACCCGATGTTTCACAATTCCTTCCTCCTTGTAGTTACCAAGTTTAAGGTAAAGAACCCCATTCAGATGCCATGAAGTTGAAACATCTGCCCAGCTCCCTGCTGCAGAGTCGGGATCCAAATGAAAACTTCGGGTATTGCCAGGGAAACTAACTCTTATTTCCACATTTTCCTTTCCCCCAAGTAAAATGAGCAAATGTACTGTTTGTGATGGGAGAAGTTGAGAAGGACTAAAATCATCACTATCCCTAAGAGCCGAGGAGCAGCGCTGCCCTAATACCCGAGGTCACGCGTGCTGGACCCTGAGCCTGAGCCCCCGCCTCTCCCCGCACACGCCGTCACAGGACATAGGAGTCCACGCAGGCCAGTGCCCTTGCCCCTCGGCCTGCCATCTTCCAACCAGAGCAGAGAAGAGTGGTTTGGGTTAGAGTTTTGATAGATCCCTCCTCCTAGAGAAGTTTCTCTTCTCTGGGTCTCCGGGCAGGATCCAGAAAGCTGGGGAATCAGGGCTCCTTTGCGGAGGCAGCTGCCCTTGTGGGTGCTTTGCAGACCCAACACGTCACAACTAACAGGTGGCCTTAATGTCTCATCGTGTGGGGCCCCCACCCCAGGGAGCCTTGGTCTCCAGTCCCCCATGCAAGGAGGGTGGGACATTCCCCTGCACACAGCTGCTTTGTGTCAGAGCAGCTGAGCATGTTCCAGGGTCAAGGGCTGATCACTGATGACCTTCACATCTCTCTCTCATCTGTCTGTCTGTCTATCTATCTATCTATCTACCTACCTGTCTATCCATCCCTCTGTCTGTCTGTTCGTCCATCTACCTATCCATCTATCTATCTCTACCATCTATCTATCTATCTATATCTATCCATCTCTCTGGCCATCTATCTATCCATCCATCCATCTATCTCTACCATCTATCTATCTACCTACCTACCTATCCATCTCTCTATCTGTCCGTCCATCTATCTATCCATCCATCCATCTATCCATCCATCTATTCATCTCTCATCTATTTATCTATCCATCTATATATCTGTCCATCTATCTCTACCATCCATCTATCTATCTATCCATCTATCTATCTATCTATCTCTGTCTATCTATTCATGTACTAAATTTCTCACATTCCTTCATTCATGCCACATCTTAGAATTTAATTCTCTTTTACCGATCAACTGAATATCACTCTCAGCCAGTGGTGACCAACAGCGTTGCAAACATGATTAGCCATGGACTCATAACTACCCTAATAAAATAAAATTATCTGGTGAAATTAATTTTGCCTTATCCTGACATCTCCAAATCAGCCCAACTCTAGACGGTTCCACAGAAGAACCTCAGAGATGACTAAGGTATTCTGAGGACAAATTAGACAATGAGATTAAACTATTTCGTCTGGAAGTAAAAGTTATGAGGCTGTTTCATATCTTCAAGCATCATGAAACCTTTTATCTCGGCTTCCATGGAAGACAGACACGAGGAAATGAGTTTATGTGGTAGTCTGCTGAGGAGAGTAATAACAGTCCAGCAGAGGGGTCAGAAGAGAAAGGGCGGTGCCCAGAGAAATTTCTGCTCTCGCTCTGCCTCATTTCTTTTCACTGGCTAGTTCTAAAATTATGAAATTCATACAGGCTTATATTGTGTATTTTCCAGACACAAACTAATTAGTGTGTTTGTGTGTACATGTTACCTCCGTCAACAGACACAATGGGACTGCATCCTGTAATACACTGTTGTGCGGGAGATTTCCCCTTTACCAGCATGACTCAGGTGTCTTTACAGCGTATGTAGAGCCCCCTCATCACTGGAAAGCTCAGACATTCTCCGCGGTGTGTCCTCACTGAGTTCACCAGAGCGCCACTGGACCACCCTACCGACGGGGCTTCCATCTTGCGTAGACCTCATGCCCATACCACTGCACACATGCACGAGTGTGTCCGTGAAATAATTTCCAGAAATGAAAATCAATTCTTAGGAAGGAACTTGTTGGATAAAAAAACAAGTTTATTTTTAACCCCTTATAGTTTTGAATAAATACTTACATCTTCAGGCTGATATTTATCGATAAATAAACCAGGCGTGCTCACACTTGAGCGGGCTTCCCCACCACGTGGAGGCCTCGTCGCACGTGGGTTGCTGGCTCTCAGCTCCTCGGAATTGCTGGTCTGGAAGGTCTGCTCTGGGGCCCTAGAATCTGTGTCCGTAACAAGGTCCTCGGTGACGCTGTTGCTGCTGGTCTGAAGACCACACTTTGCGAACCACTGAATCAAACCGTCCACTTGCTTTCGAGAGAAGGGAGACGTTGTCTGACCTCTGGGAACCAGAGTTGGTACCCTCTCTTTTCTGAATGTGCTGGCACCATAGCTTGCATCTCAGGCTTCCCTGGGCTGTCCCTGCCAGGGTGGACGGGCAGACGGGTCCCTCAGAGGGGCCAGCTAGCCCCCCGCCCACTGCACTGCACCCAGAGCTCTTGC
Organism: Physeter macrocephalus; assembly: GCF_002837175.3. Taxonomy (NCBI): domain Eukaryota; kingdom Metazoa; phylum Chordata; class Mammalia; order Artiodactyla; family Physeteridae; genus Physeter; species Physeter macrocephalus. Next base: position 9,760 of record NW_021146543.1, read on the forward strand.
CTCCCAAGCCACCCTACCGGCACCTGCCCCTTCTCAGGGGGCAGCCTCGATGCCGTACGGCTTCCAGGGGCATAGAGCGTGTCCTCTGGGCATTTTCCCTCCCATCATTTTAATGATGCCCAAGACAGATAACACCAACCATCACCACCACCAAAGTCTTGCCCTGACACACAGTTATCCTGTTATTTTAGGGTGACCTTTCCCTGCTATATGGCAGGAAAACTTCACTTAGTGCCCTCTTCAACTTTACATTAAAAGCTCGCTCTCTCGGGGGGCTTCCCTGGTGACACAGTGGTTAAGAATCCACCTACCGATGCAGGGGACACGGGTTCGAGCCCTGGTCCGGGAAGATCCCACATGCCGCGGAGCAACAAGGCCCGTGAGCCACAACCACTGAGCCTGCGCATCTGGAGCCCGTGCTCCACAAGAGAGGCCACGATAGTGAGAGGCCCACGCACCGCGATGAAGAGTGATGAAGAGCGGCCCCCACTCGCCGCAACTGGAGAAAGCCCTCGCGCAGAAACGGAGACCCGACACAGGCAAAAAAATAAAAATAAATAAATAAAATAAAATATTTAAAAAAAAAAAAAAAGCTCTCTGGGGGGTGGCCAGGCATGCGATCGCTACGAGATTAGACTCCACGGTGTACCGGCTTTTTGCATCTGCTGGATGCTGTGTTTTAAACTGAAGGACCAGAGCCAAGGGGCTGGGGGAAGACATGAGTCCCGTCTCCCGGGACCCAGAGCCTCCGGGGCGTTTGCCTCTTAAACACTCACCAAGGGGGTCAGAGGATGTCAACCCAAAGCAGCTCCATGAATATGGTCGCAGCTGCTCATACTGACACTAAGGAGAAGCACGGGTCCCTGGCATTCAGGGGCGGAGTCCCGGGCTCCAGGCCCGGCTCTGGTCCTTTCCAAGACCTGACTGTGGAGTCACCTGTGTGACTGCTGCTCGGTCTCTCCAGGTGGCCATCACCGTGGTGCCTTCCATGGCGTAAAGTTTGACAAGCTTGGAAGGGCTTCCACCCGCATGGTTTCATTCACGCTGCGTCTTAGGGATACACCAGGCCTTGAATCGCTTAGCACCAACATCGGAACCATACTGTCGCTCATGGGAACCTCATGGCACTCTGTGAGAGAGGGACTGTCGTTGCTACCCCATTTTAGAGATGCAGTGACTGAAGTGGGAAGAGGTTGGATGACTTTTTTTGAGGAAACTCAGCTAGAAAGTGAAAGAGAATCCTTTCTAAACCCAAGTTCCAGGCTTTTCCATCACTGTTCCATGGGCTTCCTTTGTTTCTGTCATTGAGTGAGATGATTCATAATAAGTGGCTAATATTTATTAAGTGCTTCTATATGCCAGGTGACATGGTAAGAAATTTTACAGAGATTACCTCTGGGTACCAACTTCTAAGACAAGTGCTACTGGTGTTACCATTTTACAGATGACTAAACTGAGGCCTGTATGGGGGAACTCACTTGCCTATTGCCATGACGCTGGTGGTGATGGAGCCAAGGTTCCAAACTCAGCAGTCTGTCCTCAGAGGCCCTGTTTCCTGGCAGTTTCAGATCCTGGGACCGTGAGCTTTAGGGCAAGTGCTTCTCCGTTCATTACCAGCCCTTCTCACTCTTTCTATCTGCAAGGCTGGCTTTTGTGAGAAAACAGCATTCATTGTTGACACATGTTGTTCCTGTCGGTCAGTGGACTTACTGCTCTTCCTCCGTGATTGGGGCTGACCTCTCTCCACCACAGCAATAGTATTTGGCCAGCACATCACAGAAGTGACACCTCCATTAAAGATGCCAGGCCAAGAGGAAAGCATGGGGGTGCCAGGTTGTCTGTGGAGTGGTCACCCCAGGGAGAGGATTGAGGTTGAAAAGAGCAGCCTTTGTTCAAAAATGCTCTGGAGCTTACAGCACAGCTGGGTGTCCGCGTGGGGCAGGAGAAGACTTACCCCCAGCGCCCGACATCGGGAGGGAGCCAGGATCACGTGGCCTCGATTTTGCCCGGTGATGAGGCTCCATCGTGAGGAGACGGGGTGTCTCCAAGAGGCCGCACTGACTCTGAGGACAGTCTTTGCATTTTGGGGTGCAGGGAGGCTAGGCTGGATTCCTGACCACACTCTTGGAGAGTAAGGTGCTGGGTGCCCTGAGACAAGGGGCTGCAGTGGGGTCTGGGCCCTGGGTCAGCTCCCAGAGACAGGCAGCTGACCTCTACGGGGGGAGCCGAGCGACCCCGCTTACACCCCTCCAAGCCCTCCTGATGGAATGCCAGACCTCGGAGGGTCTCTCAGAAACTGCAGCTGAGCTGGACCCCGAATCAGACTCCATGCCTGGGCAGCAGGAAATCAGCTGAGGCACTGCGGCTGCTCCAAAGGGGGCTTCCAGCCAGCTCAGGAATGTCCTCGGGACCCCAGGGTGCAAGCTGCTGGGCAGCCCCCCAGATAGGATTTCTTTCATTTGTATCATTTATTGCATTATTATTGAACAAAAGCATTGTTCAATAACAGACTGAATAATAATCTTCAGTGATGCATGGGAATTCCCTGGCAGTCCAGTGGTTAGGGCTCCACGCTTTCACTGCCGAGGGCGTGGGTTCAATCGCTGGTCAGAGAACTAAGATCCCTCAAGCCACGAGGCTCGACCAAAAAATTTTTAAAAATCAGCCTATAAAAAAAATAATAGTAATCTTCAGTAATGCGTAATCTCTAGGCCTCACAATCTTGCCAGGTTAAGTGTTATTGGTTAAATTGTATCCCCCAAAAAGCGACGCTCAGAGCCCAAACCTGGTTCCGGTGACTGTGACCTTATATGGGAACAGGGTCTTTGCAGAGGTCACCAACCTCAGTCGAAGTCATACTGGATCAGAAAGGACTCTGATCCAGTGACTGGCGGCCTTATTAGGAGAGCGACGCGTGGACACAGACACGGAGACAGGCCGAGTGATGACAGCAGCAGAGGCTGCAGCGATGCCACCGCCGGCTGAGGAACGCCGAGGTTGCCCGCGCCCTCAGCAGCGGGGAGAGGCGGGGAAGTCCTCCGCGGCCCCTCCCGCGGGGGCACGGGCCTGCAGACACCTCGATTTCAGGCTTCTCCCCTCCAGAACCACAGGACAATGAACTTCTCTGGTTTTAAGCTGCCCCTTTTGTGGCCGTGTTTCAGCGGCCCCAGGAAACTGAGACAGTGCTCTCAGCCTCGTTTTCCGATCGAGGACGGTGAGGCCCAGAACACTCGGTCGCTCAGCACAGAGGCGGCCCTGCCACTCTGGCCCCGAGGCCTTTCTCCCATCGCAGGGCCCTGACTCTCCCGTCCACCCAAGAATGGCCCAGATCCACCAGGGTTTCCTATGCGTCTGTGCCCCCAGGCTGGCTACCAGCGTGCACCGAGGGTCACTCTACCAACGGGACCTCAGCCTTCCCAGGGGCAGCTGGAGGTGTCGCGGCCGGGCAGCTCCTGTGTCGCTGGGCCCCGCGCACCCGCTGAGGGCACTGCAGGGTCAAGGGTGGTGCCACACGTCCTGATTGAGTTGTGGGCAAGTCTGGCACGGCGGTGACTCTCTGTGGATGCCGGTGAGTCACCAAGGAGGGTGCCCCCCTTCCCGTGAGGGTCAGGGTCACGGCCGGGGGCAGGGCACTGGGCCTCAGTGACAGGGTCCCCTAATCCAGGGCTGGCGCGGGGCGCGGGGCAGGCACCCCGCTCAGCACCCCACGTGGCTCTGACAGGCTGGTGCCCTGCGGCCCGGGCGGGTCGGTCACGAGACGTGAAACCGCGGTCGGCACTGACCCGGGGCCCGGGCAGCTCAGAGCTGCCACCCACTGACCTTCAGAGAGAGCGCGGGCCCCCTCCGGGCCGGGCCGGACCCGGGGTGTGTGTGCGTGTGTGCGCGCACACGTGAGAGAGCGTGTGTGCCTGCACGTGTGTGTGCCCGAGTCCGCTGGGGCGTCTGGGGGCTCACAAGCCAGAGTCCGTCGCTCACAGTTTGGAGTCTGCAGGGGCGGGGAGCTCTCCGGGGTCGCTTCGGTAAGAACGTGAGTCCCATCACGGGGCAGGCGCTGGACCCTCACGGCCCGTCTCATTTTAATCTCCCCCCAGAGGCCCCGCCTCCACATGCCGTCACGCAGGGGTGAGGATTCCAACACGGGAATTTGTGGGCACACAAGCTTCCAGAGCCCAACGGTGAGCGTGTTCGTGTGTGCATGTGCACGTGTGTAGGTGTTTGTGTATGTGAGGGTGTGAGAGTGCGCATGTACACGCGTGTGTGTTGTGCTTATGTGACCGCGTATGTGTGAGGGTGTGTGGGTACATGTGTACAGGTGTCAGCCTTGTGTGGTGTGTACTTGTGTGCATGTGTGTACATGTGCGTGTATTTGTGTGCGTGTGTGCACGTGCGTGTGTGTGCATGTATGTGTGCCTGTGTACTGTGTGCATGTGTGTACTTTGCGTGTGTACTTGTGTGCATGTGTGTGCGCACATGTGTGCATGTGTGTCTGTGTGCACGTGCGTATGTGTGCATGTGCGTATGTGTGCGTGTGTACTGTGTGCATGTGTGTACTTTGCGTGTGTACTTGTGTGCACGTGTGTGCGCACATGTGTGCATGTGTGTCTGTGTGCACGTGCGTATGTGTGCGTGTGCGTATGTGTGCGTGTGTATTGTGTGCATGTGCGTGTGTGTGTACTTGTGTGCATGTGTGCTTGTGTGTATGTGTGCGTGTGTACTGTGTGCGTGTGTGCTTGTGTGCATGTGCGTGTGTGTGCATGTGTGTGAGCGTGCGGCGGGGCGGGCCGTGGACGGCAGGGGGCCGGGGCAGAAGGCTTGAGCGCCCAGGAGGGCAGTGACCTGCCCGCTCCTCTGCAGAGCTACCCTCCTGGGAAAGGGCCTGTGTTTGGCGGGGACGGTGCCCTGCTTGACTCGGAGTGTGCTGCCACCTAGTGCCTGTCGTGCAGAAGGACAGCCTCCCGAGAGCATCTCCCTCTGACCTGGTGGACGGTCAGCTGGCTCTGGTCCTGAGGGTTGGGTCTCTGGGCTCGGACAAGGAAGGACACATCGCAGCAGGCAGGGGTCGGTGGGAGCTGAGAGCCCAAGCCCACCCTCGGAAGCCCGCTCTGTGACATTCATCCCCAAACCAGGGTCCTCAGCCCCCTGCTGTGAGCGGGGCCCTGATGGGTCCAGGCATTGGAGGGCGAGGACCGAGCCCGGCCTCCTTTGCCGTGGGCGTCCCCACTGACCCTCCCGGAGATCAATTCCCCTCCAGCAACGTCACTTGTCATCAAGAATGCAGCAAATTCTCTGAATGTCAGTGAAACTTCACTGTGCTGCTTTGTCTGACGCTGCCGTGTGACATCCTCACTCTCCACAAATACGTGTGGAAATTACTGGAGCCTTTTATGGGAATAAGGAAACGCCCTAAGTGCCTTCCCCATAGGGGGTCCCCTCGGGGTCCCAGGGCTCTGCCTGCAGACAAGTGCCCCAACCTCTGGGGTCACTAATCCACTTTCTACTTTGCTCCAATTCCAAGAAAATTGCATTGTATCATGTTTAAATCTAATTAATTCTGAAAGCATACTTCTCCAGGCCTCCTCAGACAGTGCTTACACCATCATTTGATGGCTTATTACTATTATTCTTTGTTTGAAAACAGTCTGTTCAGGTTTTTTTCTTGTATGCCACAGGACAGGATTTAGGAAATCATTAACAGTAGGCAGGGTTACATCGTGATCCGAACACGTAGCAGGACTACTGCTGAGTGATTCGGATTCCCAGAGGGGGCTCCGTGGCCGCCATGAAAGCATCCTTGATCCTCAGCTCAGTCCTGTGCTCAGGGCCAGCCCCCCGCCCTTCCTTCTTTGGTGGAGACAACCAGTGGACCCCAGCCCTGTCCCCCGTGATGGATGAAGCCTGTCAGACACATGAGGAAGGCTGCAAGGCCAGCCACCAGCCTGCACTCTCCAAGCACGACAAGCCCCAGTCCAGGGCCCCTGCCAGGCCTTGCTTCCCTAATTGCTACCTTTTCCCCACACCGAGCGTGCCCAGCCCCGAGCTCTTAGCTCTGACGCTGGGGTCGGGGCGTCTGATGTCACTAAACTAAATAAGGCAAAAACCACAGGGAAGGGAAAAGTCACCAGGTGTTTGGACTCTTCAAACAGATGGGAAAATACTGTGAGAAAGGGACCCTTGTCAATACGAGGTCTTCTAAGGATGGCAGTGATGAAACAGAATGCTTTGGAAAAGAGCAAATAAAATAAGTCAAACCCTCCTTATGTCCTTTTCAAAGTTACAGCCTAAGACTGCAGGGTCTGGGATGTCATGTTAACAGACGGAAAGGTCAGACCTGCCACAAGGACCAGAAGAGTGGAGGGTCCCGGCGGACGTCTCTCTGTCTACGGCACCCCCCCTCCTGCCATCCCAACTCCTCCCAGACGTGCCTTTGCTAGTCAAAATTGAACATGTTGCTTTCCTTCTTAAAAAACTATGGTATCTCCCTAATTTCCGAATCTATAGGCCTTCACAGTCTGTATTCGTTATCAACTGCTACGTAACAAATCACAAAACGTACTGCTTCAAACCACAAGCACTTGTTATCTCATGGTTTCCATGGGCCCAGGAATTCAATAAGATTTTAGCCAGGTGTGGTTTAGAAAGTAGGTTCGTTTTTATTCAGGTTTGGTGAGACCAGCAGGTCAGGAGGCAGCCACCAATGAAAAGATGGTTTGTTACACTCTCAGATCCCAAGAGGAGGGGCGCCCCACGCGCCGCCACCAGTGCCCCTCCACACGGGGCCATATGCAGGAAAGCAGCAGGAGGCCCGCACCAGACACCGAATTTGCTGGCACCTTGATCTTGAACTTCCAGCCTCCAGAACTGTGAGACATACATTCCTGGTGTTGATAAGCCACCCCGTCTATACTACGTTACAGTAGCCGAAACGGACTAAGACAGTTGCTGTCTCTGGGAATCAGCCGGCCCTGAGAAGGGCAGTGTCTCCAGTGTCAGCAAGACCCCAGATGTCAAAACATCAGGAAATACAGAAAATAAATGGTAAGATTAATAGGGGTGTTTCTGGCTCACGGCTCAAGGGAGCTGGAGGGCCTTTTTTAATGTCATTCCCACGGCTGTTGGCTGGAGGCCTCAGTTCCCGTCACGTGGGGTCTCTCCACAGGGTTGTCTGAGTGTCTTCACAACATACGTCTGGCTTCCCCCAGAATGAGTGTCCCAGAGAAAGAGCAGAGAGGAACCACAGGGCCTTTTCACGACCTTGTCTCCCAAATCACACACCATCACTCCCGCCTGCTCCTCTATGTCAGAAACAAATCTCGGAGTCCAGCCCACACTCAAGGGGAGGGTAATTAAACTCCACCTCCTTAAGGGAAGTGCTTCAAAGAACCTGTGGATGTATTTTAAACCCACCACACAGGCTATTTCTATCCTGTCCCCCTTCCAGGCCTTCGACCCCCTCCCTTGCTTTCAAACCAAGGCCTCACATCAGAGGCCCCTGGGGAGTTTTTCCAAACCCACGTGCCCAGGGTGCTCCAGTTCAAACATCCAGAGGAGGGGTCCCGCCAGCCTCCTGGGGAAAGAGCCCATGTGACTCGGATGCACCCTGCGACCGTGAAAACTGCCCTGCAGCCTTCTGACGTGTCTGCCCCTGCCCCACGTGCTGTGCACCCTGGCACTTCCGTGCACTCCAGGGGCAGCGTTCTTGGCCAGCAGGCCCTTTGTCCTCGTCTCTCTGGGGAATACCATCCTCGTCCTCACCCAGCGGCAGGGCCACGGGCTACCGGAACCCTTCTCGGAGCCCTTGTCCGGCACAAGGGATTGCTCCCTTATCAATTTTCCCAGATCTCTCTGGACACACCTCCAGTGCGGTCCAGAGCACCGGATGGTAGCATCAGAGTGTGTGTGCTTTTCTTTCCAGCCAGATGGGGGGCTCCTACAGGGACACACATTTATAATCCTGTCCCCAGCATCTGTCCCCTGGGGGCGGCGGAATTATGTTGGGGAAATGAATAATGAAAAGAATAAAGAACGGTCAGTCTCTGAAAGCACCTCTGAGAGGTGTTTGGGGAGGGGCAGTTTCCCTTCCTCAATGGTAGCTGAGTCCTCCAGACACTCAACTTCCTGCAATTACGAGCTTCTGTAAAGATCTGATGTAAACTCTCCCAGCGACGGTTTGCTCTGATCCAGGGTGTTTGTTCCCTTGTCCTCAAATGTGCTCGTCTCAGTTCTCCTGGCAACTGCACGCTTTTTGTCTTCCAGCTCGGTCACCCCCTACTGCCCCCACCAGGCTTACCTTCTCTTGGACATTCTCTGGTCCAGGCTCACGTCCTGAGTCTCTGAAGCCCCACCAGCCGTGGGATGATTTATCTTTCCTTAGGGAGTGTCTCCTATTGCTATCTGGTTGTTTTATGTGCTTGCCTGATCTCCCAACTGTCCCATAAACCCTTGAGAGCAGGGTTGGGTCTTCTACCCATTTTGTCCTCCACACATGCACGTCAGCTTATACTCAGTCTTCAGCAATTGTGTGCGGACTGACGGATGTTTCCAGCAGCTCCACCTCTTAGATAACGTCTTCTACCTGCTGTGTAAAGGGGTGATTCCAACTGCATAAAGTTCCTGCCATTTCTCAATACAAACATAGATACAGGGTGTCCTAGGTGTGGCATCCAGGTTGTAGGAAGTGACGGGCTCACTGTATTCTGAACTGGCTGGACTGCATCCAGAGTCAGGCGTTTGGTTCTAGGTGCCATCAGGGAAGGTTAAAGGACCCGGGATAGTTCAGCGAGTGGTTCCCATTTCTCTTTTGAAAAGGAGTACATGTTTTTATGTCCATTATCCCTTCAAGTGCATCCCACCATGAGGCAGGCACGGCAGGACTATTTCTTCTTTAGCAAATAAAGAGGCAGAGTAAGGGGCTTGCTCAGGTCATAACTGGACTCTCCCCTTTGCTTCACTCACAGCGGCCTCTATTTGACCCGAAGAAAAGCAATCAGAAGGAGGACATTTGCGCTGTCCACAGAGACTTGAAGTATGTCCTAGAAAACAGACTTGTGGAAGGGGTGTGGGGGGAGGGATGGACTGGGAGTTTGGGGTTAGCAAATGCAAATTATTATATATAAGATGGATAAACAACAAGGACCTACTGTAGAGCACAGGGAGCTATATTCAATATCCTGTGATCAACCATAAGGGACAAGAATATAAAAAAAGAATATATATGTATAACTGAGTCACTTTGCTGTACAGCAGAAATTAACGCAACATTGTAAATCAACTACACTTCAATTTTTTTAAAAAGATGCTTGAAGGATGCCAAAGTAAACAGTGAGGAACAGGTGTGTCCTGTGTTCCGCAGGGCATAACCAGTATCAGAAAGGTACACGGCCAAGGCTGACCGACAGAAGGAAAACATTCTAAAACCTTGATTTGACTAACGATGAACTAAGCTGCTTCATACGCAAGGGAGTTGACTGAAATTTTTAGCATTTAAGTAGATGTTACCTTCAGATCACCCATTAGAAGTCCTACAAATGCAACCGAAGAAAAGCAACTGGGTCTGATCCAAAATTTCAATTTTGTGCAAATGGCAGAACATTTGGAATTCAGGAAGGTTTCCTTGTTTATAGAATCCCATGGAGAACTGAAACAGTTCCTTCCTTTATATGACGATTAACTTGTATTAGCATAAAAGATGTCTACATACATGTCTACATACATTTGCTGGTGTATACTGTACGTGGCATGAACACAATGTTTGTGACAATAAAGTTGACTGTTTTTCCTTTCACGTTTGTTTTCTATTCTGTTTTTTTTATTTTGCGATGTGTAATTGGAAAAGGGGGGCAAGCACAAAAGGTTTAAGAAAAAACTAGGGAAATTTTTAATGAAAAACTTCTGTTTCATTTTGTCTTTATGTATTTTTCTGGCATCATCTGATGTTTTGTCAGCTGAGAACATGCTCTTTTGTGTACCACAGCTCAGAGCTCTTAAGGCCGGTAGGGTCTCAGGTCTCACCCATCACCTAAAACCTGTAGTTTTACGGTTTGATCAACAAAGATTCCTTTCTAACTTATAAAGTAGTGATTCTCAAAATACGTCCACAGCCCACCTATAGGCAAAGAATGCCTTCCTGAAAAGCTGAGAACGAACCCTTTCTTTAGTCATTATGGCAAATGATCATATGTATGTAGATATTCTCTTGCATTAAGACTGAGGCCAAACCACCGGTAATCTAACGAGAGGAAATGAAGAGTTACTTCAATGGAAATTCACTAATTAAAGTTCCCACATTTCTAGAGTGTCCTGAAGATGCTGCTTCAGCATTTAACTAAAATTTCTGGCTGTCATGTCATGTTGGACTTGCTTTAGAGTTTAGGCAAATGATAAGGATTCCACCATTTTTCAAAAACGAGGCCCTATTATGAGTGGTTCAATTGCCACTCTTTTTGCTTTTAAATGATCACACTTCACTTACTTATAAATTTATTTGTGGGGACTTTTTTAACTCGACCGTGGTTAGTGATTTGAAGTTTCATTAAAAATATATTTAGCATATTATAATTTTCCAATCCGGACAGGATGAGTTTAGTTCTTACAGGCTGTACCCACTGGCCTCACTGTGAAAATAGTTGAATATTTCATCGCTCGCCCCACAGAAACAAACACAACAACACTGTGTTATTATCAGTGAGATCCTTTTCTTCTGGAAAATGGAGACGTGCACATAGGTGAACTGTGTTGAACGTCTTGAGAACAGCTCTCTAGGCTACACCCAACTCTCCCAACCCGCCCCAGCCTGCCCCCAGGTTTACGCTGAAACTTAGTGAAGACTCTCATATGTCCCTGTTCTCCGTGATTCTGTAGAAATGAGGGTAAAGTCATAGAACAGTGGAGGATGGTTTTACCATCCATTTCACATCACACACCGGCGCGTAAGCTTTGCCCGGTGCCAGGTCACCCACCTGCGATGCCCAGCAGTGCTGAAGGATGCTGTACGGAGATGTTGGCACATCGTGACGCTGTGTTCCCTTGCTTTTCCAAAAGCAGCAAGCCAGGTCCATGGGCTCTGTGGTGGACAGGATGACAACGTCCACGTCCTAGTCCCAGGAACCCATCAATGTGTTCCCTTCCCTACCAAAGGGCTATTAAGATTGAAAAATGCAATTAAGATGACTAATCAGTTGAACTTAAAATAGGGACATTATTGGGATTCCCTGGTGGCGCAGTGGTTGAGAGTCCGCATGCCGATGCAGGGGACGCGGGTTCGTGCCCCGGTCCGGGAAGATCCCACGTGCCGCGGAGCGGCTGGGCCCGTGAGCCATGGCCCCTGAGCCTGCGCGTCCGGAGCCTGTGCTCTGCAACGGGAGAGGCCACAACAGTGAGAGGCCAGCCGCGTACCGCCAAAAAAAAAAAAAAAAAAAGGAAGATTATTATAGGGTTATCTGGAGGGGCTCAATGTAATCGTAAGGGATTTTAAAAGTGGAGGAAGGAGACAAGAGGAGAGAGTAGGAAGGAGCTGTGACCACAGAGACAGAACCAGAGTGATGAGATGTAAAAAACAAAAACAGAAAAACCCAATGGGCATTGCTGAGAAGATGGAGGATGGGGTTACAAGCCAGGGAGCGTGGCGGCCTCTAGAGGCTGGAAAGAGCAAGGACACGCATTCCCCACCGGCGCCGCCAGGGAGGAACCAGCCCTGCCTGGACCCGGACCTCAGCCCGGGGAGACCCAGGTCTGACTTCTGACCTGCAGGGCTGTAAGATACTAACCTTGTGTTGCTCTCAGCCACTAAGTCTGTGGTGATTTGTTACAGCAGCCGTGGGAAGCTAACGCAGGCACTGGCCGTGGGAAATACTGTTTTCTAAGATCCTTGGTAGACAAAGGGCTTGCAAAACAGGGACGAAAACACAGGGAAAGATGGAGCAAATTTTATCAAGATTACCTTGATTTTTTAAATAAGGAAAGTTTGTGTGCACTGAATTAATCCCTTTGTACTCTACTCCCCTATTTCCTCTCTGGCTAAGAAAACTCACCTCTGCGTGTGTGTGTGTGTGTGTGTGCGCGCGCGTTCACGCATTCCCTCAACTAGTACACATGTATTTAGAGCAGCCTATGAACACGAAACTGGAGTCAAGGAATTTTTTTGAAACAAAAGATAAGACTGACCCCCTCCTCAAAAAATTCATAGTTTAAAGAAGGAGGAGAAGTGATGTGTGTGATAGTACCTCGGTGTGAAGGCAGCTGGGGAGTGTCACAGCCTGACACGCCCGGGGAGTGTCTCAGTGTGATGTGGCTGTGAGTTTAATTTAATTTGAATTTACGTTAAAAATTCTACACACCAAGGTTAAATTAAAAATTTGTAAACCATAAGAAAAATCAAAGACAAAGCTAAACTAGTAAAAATATTTGCACTTTTTATCCCAGAACTTCTCAAAAATCACCTGAATAAAACAAAAACTAAGCACCCCATAGACAGTTACACAAGTGACATGAACCATTGTTTCAAGAAAAAGAAAATCAAAGCGGCCTTTAATGTATTAAAAGGTGCTCAAGCTCACTCATGACCTCATAATGAGAGAAACGAAAACAGGCACTTTTCACCTGTAGACGTTTCTAGAAAGCTTAATCCTACATTCGGTTGGAGGCTGAGACCTCATCGTGAGCATCGCTGGCGGGAACTTCAGTCTGGACCCTCGTGAAGGAAGATTCACACCATCGGGCGGAATTTCGAGCGCTGGCGCTCTGGGGCCCAGAAATCAATTTCTAGGAAGTTCCTTTGCGAATCTACTTGCCAGGGTTATTTATGGCAGGATTTTTGGTAACAGGAAAGTGTTAGAAAAACAACCCAGAAGTCCATAAATAGGGGTCTAGTTAAAATGAGGATGATGCATCCGTATAACGATGTGTGCAGCTGTAAGGAAGGACGGAGAGGCCTCCGTGGAGCGAGGCTTCGCGATCGCCAAGGGAATAAACTAATAGTAAAAGAAGCCACGCTCCGAAGTGCGCATACTATGAAAACTCTTGTTTTAAAAAAGAAAGAAAACTATAAACATGGTTTTTCTTTTCTTTTCTATGCATTCATAAACACTGGAAGCATATAAGCGGTAATGATGGACTTTTCCTGGGGTGATGGGTAGAGGTCGTGAGGAGGAGGTGGGAAAATGGAGCAGGAGAGAGGTTCCTCAGGGTTTCTCTTTTTATATATTTTTAAACCATGTGAATACGTTACTTATTCAAAAATTCAGTAAATAGTTTTTTTAATAAAGGTTAAACAAGCTTCCCTAGCTCTCATCTGAACCATGCAACCTCTGTAAAGACGGGGTACTCTGTAGCTCTGCTCCTTCCCTGGTGATCATGTCAGAGCAGTGTTCATGGAGCACGTGTTGTGTACCAGGCAGGGGGCCCAGCAGTCTGTGTTGTGCCACTTCCTCCCTGGTTAGAGTAGATTAGAGTGCCCATTTCACGGGGGGACATACTGAGGCCTGGAAAGGCTGAGAGACGGCCCCAAGCTCACAGCGAGTTAACACAGAGCAGGTGTTCAGACCCAGACCCCCGTCACTCCAAGGCCTCATCCGCAGGCTGCTGTGGTGCCCCACCTTCCCCCCGATCCCTGGTGCAGTGGGACCCTCCATCCAGGGGGTTTACTGTGCTTTGAGCACGAGTGACCCCCAGAGAAGGCGGCATCGGGGAGACATGGGGCGGTGAGGTGTTTGGGAGATCCACACTCAGTCAGCTCCTCTGGAACATTCTAGGTGACGTTTGAGGTTGTTTTTGTGAAAATTAGCAGAAACCCTTCTCAGAAAGGCTATTTCTCCCCGGCATGTTGCCGCCAGACTGGGCTCCTTGGAAACTGTTCTGTGTCCCCAAGCATTTGTGGATCACAGAGGACAACAGTCTGCCAGGCAGGGCGGGCGTGTTCAATAACCCACATGGGAGTGTCCCAGGGCTGCCAGAACAAAGTTACACCAACGGGGGCTTCAAACCACAGAACTTGATTCTACCCTGGTTCTGGCGTCCAGGAGTCTGAAATCAAGGTGTCAGCGGGGCAGTGAGCCCTCCGAGGCTCTAGGTGGGAGCCTTCCTCCCTCTTCTGGCCTCTAGTGGTCGTGGTGTTCCTTGCCTTATGGACGCATCTCTCCACCCTCCGCCTCATGGCCCCGTGGTGTTCTCCCCGCGTGACTCTGTCCTCACGTGGTGTTTCTTCTTCCAAGGACACCAGTCATATTAGGTTAGTACCCACCCTACTCTATTACGACCTCAGCTTATCTCATGACGACTACGATGACCCTATTCCAGATGAGGTCACAGTCACAGGTAACCAGATTTAGGATGTGAACATATCTTTTTGGGGAGACACTATTCAAGCCATAATAATAGAACATAATCAGGGAGCGGGAAGTTCTGTGCGGCTGTTTTAGACAAGAGTCTGTGAGACTGAGTCATTAAGTTACTGCTTTACTATCTGTAATGCTAATTTCCAAGAACATACAGATTGGGTGAGGTATTGGACAAGAAGGCTTCCATCATGCAACTGGCCGGCAAGGGTTCAAATTCTCCCCACAAAAGAAAAGAAAAGAAACCGAACTACAGTTGTGAATCCAACGGCCAGTATAAAGTAGAGACTCAGGGGAACCCGTAAGTCACGAGGGAGAGAGGCTCGGGCGCCCAGCTAGGGGCGGGAAGGCCACCAGGGCATGTGTCCCCCCAGGCCACTGAGACTCCTGGGAGACCGCATTTTCTAAGGAAACTGAAAGGCAAGGGTGAACTTGATGGTTGCAAGGGCTCTGCAGGGAGTCTGGCCTTGGACACACACCCTGGCATAACCCACAGTCACACGGTTGGGTCTTAGAGAAAAAAATGCTTCAGTAGAAACTGCCAGAGCTCTGCCAGGAAAGGGTCTGTAAATGTGGGGGCCAAACAGCCCAGCGTTGGAGGCCTTCTAAGGAGGCTTTGGCTCCTGGAGGCCTCAGGACCTCGGGCTGGTGCCTGGTGGGAGACCTTTCGTGGATACAGCCTGTGCTGGTTGCTATTTAGAATCTCTGACCAAGGGCAGCTGTTTTAAGGTTGACAGCGCCTCTTCAGCTTCACCAGTTCCCTCCTCGACCAGAAGTTGCTGGTGGGACCCATGAATGCCCAGCTGAGACAGGGGACCCCCCTCTCACGCACAGCGGTACGCCCGTCTGCCCTCTCTCCTCTCAGCAGATGTCGTACAGGGGGCTCGTGCAGGAGCGGGCAGCCAGCAGGGACG
>NW_021146544.1:0-25000 GCF_002837175.3 Physeter macrocephalus
CCCTGTGGAGGGCGAGGGGCGTGCGCTTGCTGTGTGCGCCAGGGACAGCTCGGGTGAGGTCAGCCCGGGGTGCTGAAGGCCAAACTCAGCCTAGTATTCGGCTCAGTGAACTTACGCAAACTTGAACAGGACTTAACTCAAATTTAGGGTTGAGACCCTAAGGCAAGCGGCCCGAAGGCATCGAATTGGGTGACCGGGACGGTCACTACACGATCCTCGGCGACTGTGGTTAGAGTCCCACTCCGGGATTGCAGGGAGACAGTTAAATTCCACTTTCGTCACAGACTGTTATAACGACTAAACTTTTTAAAGACACGGTCCTGGAGGTTGAGAAAAAGAGGCGCTCAGAAGAGTAGCGGTAGGAGAGAAAACAGCCCCCCCCCCACAACGCCCGTCTCACTACAGATCCCATCATGCAACGCGGGAGGACGTTGCGGCTCTACGGCTCCGAACCCCGAGTCCTGCGGAGACGGCTCCCGCGGCGCACTGGGATTTGTAGTCCGCCGTTCCGCGTAGAGCGGTAGCGCTCACTTGCCGTCCGGACCCCGCTTCTTACAGCCCAAACACCTGATTTCATTTCCGCAGGAGGCACTCTTGTTTGTCAGGCGGTGTATTATTTTCCCACACTTTATTGTTTTAAATACTGAATTTTGCATGCTCTCTGCTCTCTGTAAACCTAGTCTTGGGGCTTCTTACCTTCATTCAGCAAACATTTATGTAGTTTCTAAAGTCTCTACTAGGTGTAGGGTACTAATAGTCATCAGGTTTCCAAGATCCTACTCGTGGTTCCACGAGTTCACAAGAGTTTAAATCTCTTATCCATTATTTTCTTTTATTCGATTTATTTAGATCTTAGTAATGCAGTACATTTTTCTTCAGAAAATAGAGGCAAAAAAAAAAAAAGATTAGAGGGGTGCAGAATGGTGAGCTACAATAAGGAAGCCCCAACTGCTGTCTTTTAATATTAGAATCCACCCTTCCGATGGGTGTGTTTTCATTTGCACCCTAAGTCAGCTACCTATAAAAAGTACATTCTTGTTTAAGGGGGACTAAAAATTTACTAGTTTTCAGTTTTTAAAAGAGACTAGGGCTTAGGTCTTTTAAGGATGATTTTCCTCCCAATGACCTCTTTTAAATTGTAGTTTGAAATTTAAATCAGGGGAGAAAGAGTAGATGTGTGGATTTATAATAGAAGAAAATGTTATATGTGACTCATGAATACAAAAGATCAGTTTTGCAAATGAGGAATGGGGTATTGAAATATTTTCAGAACGAGTCTATTTCATTAAACTTGTTGAATGCTTAGTCAGCACAGATGATTTCTATTATTCTAGTAAATAAAAAAGTTTAATAAAATAATAATTCGTATTTTTAACAATAAATTGAGCACCTGTTTTATTAAAACGCTGTTATGTTTCATAGCTACTAATTTTCAATTTTAGGTCAGTATCCACTGTATCCACTAGGCTTCTTTACAGGGTTGTATTAGCTCATCATATTATATAATACTTACGTGGTTATAATTTTCCCGAGGCTGGGACTACTGACCTAAGCCACTTACTAGCCCAGTGGACCCTTGTTAAAGGTAGATCAAGACAGTCCATTTGCCAGTTGCTGGGACAACTGAATTTGACTAAAACTGATCATTTTAAATACTTCAAAAATCACTTTTTCTGGGAGTAGTATATGATTTGTTAGGCTGCCTCCTGTCTCCCTATCTTTTCATTGACAATGACGTTCAATTTTCATTTGCCGTATGGTCTGGGTGTTGTATAGGTAAACATGCAGGTAGATAAATGTTATACGTTTGCCAAGTGGCCAGATGACCCTTTCCCATTTGAGGCAGGAAGTCTAAGGAAGTTTGTCCTGTATCTTGTAGGCTTCTTCAACAGAAGCAAGAAGAAAGAGGGATTCAGGCCTTTTGCATAGGTTCTTCTTAGAAAAAACAATCTTTTCGGTTCTTAGAATTAAAAACAAAGATAGTGAGAGAAAATTGATATGAGCTGGGGAATTTAAACTCAGAGAAAGATCCACAATGTGTGAAAGGATTACTGCTTTATTAATTAAAACTGTTGCTTAGGGCAGTGTGGTTTCCCTGACCAGTAGCATCAGCCCCAAAATTCTGGGGAGAGGGCCCAGCAATCTGTTTTCACAAGCTGTCCCGGTGATTCCGATGCCTCCACCCTCGGCTTGGAGCAGTTATGTGAATTTAAGTCGAGGACCTCGAAGCAAATTCTTTTTTCAAAGTGGTTCAGGGCCAATCCTTATAGGATGCTTTACCTCCGCAATATAACTAACGACACAAGTGACAGTGTTTAAAAAGTGTTAAGTGTTAGACTTCATATAACTAGTTAACACACAGAGGACGATTCTGTAGACCATCATCTAGTCTGTTCCCCACCTAACAATACAGTTTTCCAAACTAAAGTTGCTCACAATATAAAAACTCTTGAAGTTCAAATGGATGCTAACAGGCAGTCTGGTTTTTATTTTAAATCTTTTTTATTATGGTAAAATAGATGTGACGCAATTTGCCATCTTCAACCACTTTCGGTGGCACTGCAGTTACGTTTTTTTTTAAAGCCAGGAAAGTGTGTTCACCTCGATCACCTGTAATGAGATGTCCTCCGAACGTGCATCCTCAGCCTGCACTTCTCCATCCTGATGCCCGAGGCAGCAGATCTGCAGTAAGGCGAGCGTGTGGAGCTGGAGGGCGCGTTGCGGTCGGCGGGCCTCGGGGACCCTGGGCTCCAGCGGGCCCCGGGTGGAGAGCGGAGCGCGCGGCTCGGCGCCCCCGGCGGCCCGGCCACGGTGCAGGGACGCGCGGGGCCAGCGAGGGGAGCTGCAGGGTAACTTTTCCCAGGGAAAGAGGCCGGTCGTCCCCACCAGAAGCCTCCCTGCCTTTTGTTTGTTTTCCTGCCGGAGGCTGGAGAGCGGCCGGGTGCCCAGCCGCTCACCATGCGCGGCGCGGCCCGCGCCTCTCGGCGGCGCCCCCGGGCGTCCCTACGCGGACCCCTCGTCCCGTCCTAGCGGGGGTCGCCCTGCTCCCGCTCCCGCCCCCTGGCCGGTTCGGCGCCCGCCCTCCGAGAAGCCGCGCTCCCCGCAGGGGCGGGCCCCCGCCTGTGCTCGCGGCGCCGGTAAGTGGGGTGGGGGGTTAGGGGCTTCTGCCGGGTGACCTGTCACTCGGGGTGATGGACCGGAGCTGCGAGGGCCCCCAGTGCCGTGGCCCCGCGAAGGATCGGAGGGCGAGGGAGAGGCTCTCGGGCTGTAGTTTCTCTCCGCGGTCCTGTGGGTCTCTCCCTCTTGGCAGAAAAACTCCGGCTTCCTCGGAGTCTGGAAGATTTTGGTGGGTGTTTACCTTTGGGCGTTAAAGAAGGGAAAGATCCCGGCCCGATTTGAAGCCCCTTTGGTAGAATATGGAGGACTTGCTTTCGGAATTTTCCTGACTAGGCCTTTGGCTGTCCCGCAAGAGGTCTGAGCAAGAAATCCTCACACATTTATGTGCAACCATTTTTCACTGGGTTTCTTTCTGCTCTGATTTCTTTCTTACTAATCAGAGTAGATGTTATGAGAGGGATGCTGAAGGACTTTACAGAACCACCGTTTCTTTTATAATGCACCTTTTAAAGTTTCACTTTGACACTAGCATTGAGGGCTTTTACTTCTAAATTAAAAAGTAGTTGAATGCCTTATTCTGCAGAAAAGAGTATTCGTTTCCACTTATAACTAAATAAAGAGCTGCTTTTGCTAAAGCTGAATTATACTGAGAAAATATCACCCTGAATTTTGCATACGGAGCTAGACTTCTCTAAGGTATTGGCACTTGTTTTCTATTTTTGCCTGGAGCACTCTTTGTAGCAGTTTGATAGGTACAGTTTTTGTTTCTCACATTTTCCAGTGAGTGGGCTTTCAGGATGTGCCCCCAAAGTGAATTGTACTATTGCTGAATATAAAATTAAAATGAGCTTTAAATTTGTGTAGCTAACATATGAATTATTAAGAAGAATTTGTGCCTCAACCATATGTTAGCTGTGCTAAGAGTTAATGTATTCATAAATATGCACATTTGAAATAGTTTCTGAACAAAGCACTGCAATTTGGTAAAGAATTTGGCCTTCCTGTCTATTTGAGGACCAGTAATTGTGGGTGTAGAAATAAGAGCAGTGGTGGGATTCTTTATTTAAAATGATACCCTGTACCACTGCTTGCACCCTAAGGTCCAGCCCTTACAGTGACCCTGCCTGTCCACTTTACCTTGTCCCCTTCTCCAGAGTCAAAACTGGTGGCAGGGCAAGAGCGGGCAGCCATGTTTCTAAGTGAGACCAGTTTAGTTTCAGATGATGGAAGGATGTGTCGGAGGGTTGATGGAGCTTGTTGGAGTGGGCAGAGGTCTGTCCTAGCCAAGGGAACTCAGCACTTAGTCACAAAGAAATACTTTTTTCTCACTGCAGTTTCTTACCTACAGACTGTAAACAGGCTACCAGGATAAAGAAACCAGGCTTTGGGGGTTTTATTTGTTGACTGTTTCACATCATCAAAGCTCTTTTTCTACTTTCATTGTTTTCTTCTCATTGTTTTTTGAGGTTCTCAGTAATGGTGGAAATCCTGTCAGTCTTGAACCTTTTGGAATTCTCTTTAATAGTCTTTTCCTTCATTTCCTTCATCCTTGCTATCAGTGAGTCATGAAGACCTTTGACATGTGATTTGTATAGCTCCCTCCCTCCATATTCTAGTCCAGAGGCTCACCCTTCCTCTCCTGCAGACTGGGGCAGCCTCTGAGCTAGTCCCCCAAGCTGGCTCTTAGTAAGTCCTCATTGAATGTTTGCTGAATGAGTGGATGGATGGATGGAATGGATGAATGAATGAATGAGACACACATCTTTCTGGTTTCTTCAGCTTCTTGTCCATCTAGTCTTTTAAAACTATCAGTTCCTCACGTATCTCCTTGCCTTGCAGCCCTCAGGTCCTCTCCCTTCTCAACTATCTCAAGTCTAAAATAATTTGCCTGATTTTTAAGGCCTTTCATAATCAGGCCTCACGCCTCCTATCTAAATTCTTTTTTCAGTTCAGCATACATCTTTGCACTCTATGGGTGTGGTCTTCTTTCGAGCTTGGTCTACTAAGGGGGCCATGATGGTTCCTGCTCAGATCGCTGTCCTAGAAACCCTCCCCCCTCACCCCCATCTCCTGTGCAAATCTTACCCTTCCTCAGAGGAGGAAGCTAAGTCCTCACTTCTTCTATAACATCTTCTCTATTCATTTCTCTTCTCTCTCTTGCAAGCCTCCAGATACTTGTTTCTTTTGTAATGCACCTTTTAAAGTTTGACTTTGACACTAGCATTGAGGGCTTGTATTTTTTTTTTTTTTTTTTTTTTGGTTGAGGTAGGTCTTTGTTGCTGCGTGCGGCTTTCTCTTGTTGCGGCGAGCGGGGGCTACTCTTCATTGAGGTGAGCAGGCTTCTCATTGCGGTGGCTTCTCTTGTTGCGGAGCACGGGCTCTAGGCACACGGGCTTCAGTAGTTGTGGCTCGCGGGCTCTAGAGCGCAGGCTCAGTAGTTGTGGAGCACGGGCTTAGTTGCTCCGCGGCATGTGGGATCTTCCCGGACCACGGCTCGAACCCGTGACCCCTGCATTGGCAGGCGGATTCTTAACCACTGCGCTACCACGGAAGCCCGAGGGCTTATATTGATCTCTCATTGGTTTAGGTTATTTTAAGCCTCATTAGGGCAGGAGCCATATTTTCTGCATGGTAATGTGGGGTTGTGGGCTTTGAAGTCAGGCAGAATTGAGGTCGGGGCCTCACTCCTCACTACTCATGTGGCCTTATGGATTCTCCAAGCATTAGTCCTCGCGTGTAAAATAGGGGAAATGCCTCCCCACCTGGCTGCAGTGTGGAGATGGTCTTGGTGCCTGAACAGCACCTGGAACACACCTGACAAAAATCTGCTCATCCCTCCTGTGACTGGAAGAGCCTTGAACATGTAGCAAATATTTGGTAGATGTTTGTCAGCTGACTTGGAGTCAAGTCATGGCTGGGTCTGGAGGCCCAGGGGATGGCAACCATGCAGAATCCTTAGTAAGTGTTATCCTGCCCTTACTTAAAACAGCTTGAGCTTAGGTTATTCCTGGTGACAGCTCTGCTTCTGGGATCTGTTGCTGTTTTTCCGTTCTGAACCTGGCCAGGAACACGACTGCCTTTAAATTTTTTTTTTTCACTGCTTCTTTGCGGCAAGCTCCTCCATTTCATTTTGCAGGATCTTGCTAAGTTGGAGTTGTACGTAGCACTTCTGTTTTTCTGCTTGTGAGGGTATGTGTGAGTGTATGTATTTATGGTAGGACGTGTTGCCTAGCGATTTCTTGGCAGAATTCTGGGCACAGTGACCTTTCTGTGTATGTTGATCTGTCAGCCTGTGAATAGTGTCTTAACTGTAAATTGTCTCATCAGCTCTCTTGCTTGACCATGGCCTTCTGAGAAAGGCCTGTAACTAGAGCATCAGAAACCTCCTATCTGTGGACCTCAGTGTTTGAGGTTGCTGTAGGTGACCCAGAGAACATGCAGAGGTGTGCGCCAGATGACTTACACCCGTATCTGCAGTGTAACCATGTCCTAGGTTGTGGCTGTGCTTTCCTTGAAACAGTTTAAACTTGTTAGTACACCTGTGTGTTCAAGAAAATTACCTGGTAAAAGCAATTTGCTGAAGTAAATCAGTTCCTGGGGCAGATTGCATTAAAATGCTAAGTTATGGAAGGAAGAAATCAGAGGCATCTTTACTTGTAGCCAAAGAAGTAGCAGAAGCAGTGGAGGGTCCCCTCGAGATGGTAACCAAGGTTGATGTGGAATTCACGCTCACTCTCTCTGCTCCTCGTGACGTGCTGTCTGTCTGATGCTCGGAAAATTCTACTGCTCAACAGATCCTAGGGAAATACTCAATCCAAGCGGAGAGCTTCCTTTCTTGATTCCTTCCAAGGAAACGGAAGCGTCCTTGCACTTTAAGTGCCCGGCTCACCATGCTTTGAAAGTCGAAACCTTCGTAGAAAGAAGTGCCTGGGTTTGGACTCACCTGTGCAGCTGGCTTCAAATCCTGGGAGCGCTGACTTTTGAAGCTGTCTCAGAGTTTGAAGAAAGCACGTCTCTGGAGAGCTGCCACTTTTTTTTTCTAGGTAGTTTCGGGATTAGCAATGCCTTCATGTACTTTTTGCAGAAGGGGACGTGGGAGCATTTGTTACATCTTTAATCGACTATGAAAACATTTCTTATATTCACACATTTAAAACTCTGCTGCCCTGAAGGTAACAAGAATTCTGTCCGTTGGGCCGCAGCATCTCAGCTGTAAAGTGAGTGTGGGGGGGTGATCATTCAGGTCCCTTATAGGGAAAAAAAAAAATCTGATTCTAGAGTCAGGTTTCATCAATATGATACTATGCCCGTGTTCAACTTCGGTCCTATTACACTGAGCGTTCAATCTATGCTAATTAGCATTAGGTTATATATTACCTTACTTTCAATCTTTCCTAGATTTTGTTTGTCATCCTCGGTTTTTTTTTAATTTAAAAAATACTGTTTTTAAAATAAAATAACACAATAGTGTTATTTCCACCATGCTCTTAGTAGCCACTTGATAAGTGTACAGTGATGGCCGAGGGCTTGTGAGAGCCACATATTTGTGAGGAAAGATCAATGTGAGTCATTTTTTATCTTTCTGTAGGTGTAGTGTGGTCTATGATAAAGTGCTGATAACATGTGACTGCTCTCGTGGTTAATATAAAAGATAATGGCCCAGGACCAAGAAGATAAAGGAGTAGTGGTGTAATGTCCAACTACATATTTCACAATATCATGAAAGTTACTATCTGCATGAATTTGTAGTTCCGAGAAGACAATAGTTAATGGTTCTGTCCTCTTGGACACTGCCTGTGCTTTGAAAGTGAATTTACTGATGATTGATTTAACTCAGACGAAACCGAGTGAGAAAAAAGTGAGTTATATATGTCTACCTGTCATCTTAGCTGTTAAAAAGCAAATGTTTTCCTAAATTGTTATAAAAACTTTTAGAAGGATTCATAATTTTTGTGTCCTAGTCTCCATAGAGCTGTTCAGTTTTGCAAAGAATCTGAGGGATGGCAGTAGAGTGGGGTTGATGGTATAGGAAAATTAACAAAGTGACCCTTTATAAACCCATAAGTTACTCATTCATTAATTTATTCATTCAACACATCTTTATTTTGAGCACTTATTTGGGCCAACCGGGTGCCAGGTACTTGTCTGGTTGCTGGGAATACAGTTGTGAACATAACAAAAATTCTGCCCACAGAAAGCTTATATTCTCAGGATGCACACAGTCTGTATATGTAACCCTGTGACCCACGGGTAAATGAGGATTATGTGGAAAGGGCTAAAGTGCTCTGCCTCCATGCACGGTTTCCTGTGTTTCACGGGTCCACACATCATGCCCTGCAGGCATGTCCTACCGGCTGCCTGTTTTTGTAAATAGACTTGTACCGGGATGCAGCCATGCCCATTTGTTTCCGTGTCATCTGTGGCTGCTTTTGTGCTACAGCAGAGGATTTGAATAGTTGTGCCAGAACTCTGTCACCCTCACAGCCTAACGTATTTAGCGGCCCTTCACAGAAAACTTTTGCTGACACCTGCTCTATTTTATTTTTATGTTAGGCCTTTACGTCCTCGATATGTTTTATTGATTTGTTTGTTGTTACACATGGTGGGGAAGCATCTTACGCTGCGTGAGATCAGCCCTGAGCTAAACATGCTGTGATATTTGAGTAGCGCTTGAATGTGTGACATGTTCTGATTCACTCCCTCATCTTCACCTCGCCCTCCCTTGCCCACCCTTAGAACAGAGGGTGGCAATCAGGTGAGCATCTGGGGCTGGGACCACGGCCACCACCTGCGTGAAGCTGGGGCACTGTCACCCAAACTCCTCCGCAGTTTCCCACAAGTCAGAGGAAAGTTATTCTTCCTCTGGGTCTTCAATATTTCCTTTCCCTTCGGTTCTTCACAGCCCACAGACCGCATAGAATGATGGGTCCTAGTTTAGAAATAATCTACAAGCAATGGAAGACTTTACTTTAGGTTCGGGGCACAGCGCCCTTTGTGGGAGAAGTGATGGGAAGTGGTAGACCCTTCTCTTGGGATTTAGGACCTGGTGCGTGAATTCTCCTTTCAGAAGCTGGGGTTGAAGGATGTGAGGGAGGTCAGGGCATGAAACAGTCTCTGGGGAATAGAGGAGGGCCGCCCAGGTAACGGATCCTCTTCTCCCATCCTTCCAATTAAGGCAGTAGCCAGAAGCATCTTTAATGCGCTCCTTGTCACAGGAAAGGCAAAGCACGTTCCACAATAAAGGAGGCTCTTTTGCCATTGTAGCTGCTGTCCCCAGTGCAGAAAAAAAGCACTGGTCCAAGACGCAAAATATTTAAAGGACATTCTTGCTAAAATGTATGTGGGCAGAAGAATTAGGTCCCAGAGAGAAAAATTAGAAATACGGATGTACTATTTTTAGTACCTTTTTAAAAGAAATGTAACCATATTAACTTTACTCTTGTAAAGTTATGAAATGTTCGAACCTGGAATTCATGCCAGTTAAGGTAAAATGGAACTCAGAAGGGCCAGGAGAAGGGCCGTTGAGAGATCCGGCACATGATCTAGTTTTCCGATGAGGACAGGTGAAAGCAGCGGCATCTTTTCAGTGGAAAACGATCAAGGCTCAGGGAGAAAAAGCTCTTCACACAGGTCTGAATGGTGGAAGTGGCGCTGGTAAACCACGACTCCCAGAGATGCCCACTTTTGCGTACAATTTTCTGTCTCCTATCTTAAAAAATGAGTAATTGTGGCGTTCATTCAATGACTCTTAAGTATTCAAACTAAAGAGCGGACCACCCTGTGCCTAGCAGCGGCATCTTTTCAGTGGAAAACGATCAAGGCTCAGGGAGAAAAGCTCTTCACACAGGTCTGAATGGTGGAAGTGGCGCTGGTAAACCACGACTCCCAGAGATGCCCACTTTTGCGTACAATTTTCTGTCTCCTATCTTAAAAAATGAGTAATTGTGGCGTTCATTCAATGACTCCTAAGTATTCAAACTAAAGAGCGGACCACCCTGTGCCTGGTTGGTTTCCCAGGCTGGGAATCAGCAGGGCACCCGGTGTGAGATCCCGGGGGTGAGCAGAGGATCTGCCCTACTGAGGACTGAGCAGGGGGTGTGTGGGGGGGGGGCGGGGGGGGATTGCGACAGACCGCAGGAAGCTTTCCCCAATGTCCCCTAGCCAGAAAAACCATAGCATTCATTTCAAAGTTTGTCTGGAACCCTTTGAAAGCGAAATACAGCTGTGCTGCTCTGTGAGTTGGGTACCGCCTAACCCAGAAGCCGAAGGCCTGATCTGATGACACTGTGGAGACCTTTCTGTGATTCTTTGAGACCCAGTAATTCCAGCACCATGGTGGGAGGGCCCAGGCAGCCTGCCTGCTTTAGCCTTTCTGCAGTATTTACTATTCTTCCATTTCAGAACTTCAGAACATTTCTGCTCAGGGCAAACAATCTGAGTACCATGACTTTGCACATGAAGAAATAGAAGCATTCTGTTTTGAGATACTTACCAAGGGTGGTACAGAAGATACATAGCAAAGACTAAAATTCATGTTTTGACCAGTCAAACCATGAGGACCTGCTAGTGTAGGCGGAGCATGAGGTATGAGAGCAGAGACGAAAGAAGCATGGTGACTGTCCCGGACAGGCCTGCGTGTCATTGACCACTGGGGAGGTGGGGACAGGGCACTGTGGCCTCTTGGGGAGGGAGCCGTTGGCTGTGTCTGTGCAGGTTGGGACAGGAGGCCCTGGAAAGGTGATGTTTGAGCTGGACTCGGAGGGAGGAAAAGCAGTAGATTCTGAGCTTTGGGGTCTGGCTGAGACAGTGAAGGGAGATGATGTATAGCACACAGGGTCCCTCTGGGGCACTGTCTGCTCTTTGCTAGCTTTTGTGCATGTGATGGGAAAGGTGGAAACGTTGATCTGTTTTTTTTCTTAGACAAGTGCCAGCTTGATTCCTGACCCAGAGAGTCACAGAACCACAGAATAACGGAGCAGGAAACCGCCTTGCTTCGTTAAGTCCCGTGCCCTCACCTCACAGAAATTAACCCGAGGACCAAGAGATGCTCCGAGTCACAGGTGGTCTGTGCCGAGTGGAAACTGGGACTCAGTTCCTCTTTGTCTGCAATCACTTGCCTCCCCTGTAGGCAGTGGCTGCTGGCAAGGTCCCCGCTTGGTCCACTGAAGTTCGATTGTAGAATGAGGCCAACTAGAGCATGGCCACATCACCGGTTTCCATATTTGGACTTTGAGCTACAAAGTACTTCTTTTAATTCCTCTCATTCTCAGATCCTCAAAAGATTTCATAACCTTTGGATCTTTTGCAATCTCTCCCTTAAGTTTGGTGCAGTCGGCCCAGGTTCCTATCTCACTGCCAACACTTAATAGTTGCATAACCTTGAACAAGTAGCTGGTGTCTCAGATTCCTTATCTGTAAAATAGGGGTAATAATAATAGTACCTACCTGGTGCCATTGTGAGGACTGAAAGGATTAATATATGCAAAGCACTTATAACAGTATGGTATACATAGTAAGTTCTGAAATTATTATTATTATTACCTTTTTGGCTTATTTGATGTATTAGTAAGCTACGTGTGGATTGGTTATAGTGAGTGATTATCCAAGTTCATTCTTGGAGTCTGAGTGGTATTTAGAAGTACTGCCCATTAACATGTTAGCTGATTCCCCAAGTTAATGGATGGGCTGTTACACCCCATTCACTTCACAGGCAGTAGTGACCATCTATACCAGGAACTGTGAATTCAGATGCTCTCAGGGGCAGAGGAGGAAATGTAAAAGAATCAAGGAAGCTGGGTATGTGCTTGTTAAACGGTAAGGAGTTGCTCTTCTCTTTTAAAAAGAGAACAACAATTTTTCTTTCCCTCCAGTTTTTCTTCGAATGAGGTTTTTTATCAGGCTTTTTCCTTTGTTACTTTTGATATAGACAGAGGAATAGAGAAATATTTTTCTTCTAGTAAAACAAGTGGCCGTGAAGGTACAAAAATAAATGGCAAGTAAAAAAAAAAAATTAGCAACTGACACGGCATTCATTTTAGGGACACAGGGAGGTTGGGGACAGTGACGGGATAGAGAGCTCACGCTTGGCCTAAAAGGCCAGTGACCACCCTTGTCTAGCTTTTATTCCCACGGAGGACAAAGGACCTTGTGTTATTAGCTCTTCAGTTTTTCTAGAGCTACCCCAAATCTCGATATTTATATGAAAGTGACCATTTTAAAATATAAACTCAAAGCATATCTGTGAATTCCATCCTCAGCCTGCCTGTTTGCAACCCCTGGTCCACACAGGGTAGAATCTCCATATGCTAATGTCATCTACTGAGATTTCAGCCAGAATTGTGAAGTCTTGTCTGCTTTGTAGAGTTAAAGAGAAATACTCTCTATCGTTCAAAAAGGACTGCCTTTGTTCACTGGGTAACTAAGCATTAGATTCTTGATTTCATTCCTAAGACACTCAACTTTGTATGAATAGAAACCACGGCTGCCATAGCTCGGATAACTGTGGGAGTCTGTGGGAGGTTTCATTGGATGGTGGTATCTATCCCCTGAAGATATCAGGTCCTAGTCCCTGGAACCTGTGAATTTTTCCTTATTTGGCAAAATAGACTTTGTAGATGTGATTAAATTAAGAAATCTGAGATGGGGAGATAAACCTACCCATCTCTAAATGGAGATAGGTTTAGTGGGCCCTAAATGGAAACACTAGTCCTCATAAGAGAGAAGCGGAGGGAGATTTGACACAGAGAGGAGTCAGTGTGACCACAGAGGCAGAGACTGGAGTGATGTGGCCACGAGCCAAGGAACACCAGCAGCCACCAGACGCTGGAAGAGACAAGGAGGAAGTGAGCCAGTACCTCTGGAGGAGGTGCCAATACCTTGATCTCAACCCAGTGATACTGGTTCTGGACTCTGGCCTCCAGAAACGTGAGAGAATACATTTCTCCTGTTTTAAGCTACCAAGTTTATGGTAATTCGTGCACAGCAGCTGCGGAAAACTAATACTGTTAGTAAGGAAAAATTTTTTATATTGGTTTTTGCCAGTGATGCATGGATCAGTAAATGACATGTCCTTGATGAGAGAAATTAGCCATTATTTAGGGATCAGTGGCCCTAAGCCTTCCTTGAGATTTTTAGCTAGTGGTCCACATGGTGACTTCTTGCTTGTGCAACTGTAGCACTTTGGTCATCTCTACCCTGCCAGAAACTTACCCCAAGGGCCATTCCCTGGTCACTGTGTGTGTTCCAGAGAAATGCTTTCAGTTATCCTTGACAGAATATCTGATGGTGGCTTCAGCAACAAAGACTTTTGATTAGGTCATATAACAAGAAATCTAAAGCAGATATTTTCAGGGATCGTGCAGCAGCCCAGTGATGTCATCCAGGATTCAGCTTCTTTCTTCTAATCCATCCTCAGCAGTTGGGATTCTCATCTTTAGAGCTCACGTCTCATAATCACCAGAAGACTGTCTCAGCTCTGAATATTACAGCTTTATACAACCATGTTCAAGGCAGAAACACAGGGCAACCTCTTCGTCAGCTGTCTCTATCAAAGAGTAGATTCCCTCTCAGAAGCCCTTCTCTTCCCTCACCAGCTCACTTTCCTTTCCATCTCATAAGTCAGAGCCATAGTCCCACTCCTAAACAGTAGGAAGTACAATAGAATTGTTTGGCTTGGCTCCAACTGATCATTGTTCATGCCCTGGGGCTGTAGTAGGTTGCTGCCATCCCTGATTGCATTGAATCGTGAATAAAATCAGAGCTCTATAAACTAAGCAGCAAGAGGAGCATTGCTATTGGGTAGATCAGCAATAGCATCAGTCATATCGCCCTTCTTTTTCCTAGTGCATCGTCCATCACCCTGTTGTTTTCCCAGAGCAGCGGTGAGTTTTTGTCCTTTCCTTCCAGAGTATGACATGAGTCATCATATTCAGGCCACCACAAAAATGATGAGCAACTGAACAATACTGATCTCAAAAGTCAGTAACCACTTCCTGCTAGGATATGCTCAGAGTTGACTATGGGTTGAATGCTACTTTTTGTCTAATGCTCATTTGAATAATACCACTTCATTGTTTTTAATTTAGGAAATAATTCACTAGAGAACAGAAAGCTCAGATAGTTGTCATGGTTTTGTTCTCTAGATCTGTATATAGTGTAACTAATCCTCCTTTCTGATACTCCTTTGTACCCTTGAAACAATCACCACAGCTTCCTAAGTCCCCTTTTCTTCATGTATTCTCTGTTTCTTCAACTACTCTTCTCGTGCTTTCATTTAGGCCCCTTATTATGTTCTTTTATATCTTTCTTGAAGTTTGTCTTCCAAAGTTGAACAGTAGTTCAGGTGTATGTTGAGATTGTCATGTCCCTTGTTCCGGATCCACAGCTGCCATGTTGCAAAACTCCAATGGACACCGTTCTTGTAGTGTTCTATGAGTACCCCAGAGTTGTGCAAGGTATTAGCATTGTCTGAATGTTGTCCTCCTAATAAGAACTCCAATAATGCACTATCTTTGGGGAAAAAAAATAAAGCAACCTTAGAGCATCTCCAGTGAGAGGTTTTGTACGTATCTCAAATTCAGCACCTTAGAAAACAGAACCCATTGTGTCTCCTACTCTCTATAACATTCATCCTGTCTGGTGCCTTTGTTCAGGCCTTCCACATATTTCACCTGACTATTGCAGTACCCTCCATCTAGTCTCTCTGCCTCTAGTCTCTCTATTCTAACATCAGTTTGAATAGTCCAGGGGGATCTCCCTCATGTCATTTCCCTGCTTAAAAGCCCCAGAGAGCTCCCGTGTGGCAGGGTAAAGACCAAACTCCTGCATGACAGATGTACACCCTCACAGCTGGGTCGCACCCTAAGTTTCTAGCCATTCCCTGCATTTCCTTACTGCGCTCCGTGGCTTTTATGTCCTAGCCCTGTACTTCACAGTGGGGTTGCACATTACAGTCCCCTGGAGGGCTTTCTAAATTATCAAAACTCAGTCCCCAACCTCAACCTGACTCTTAGAGGTGGGACCTGGGCATCAGTATTTGTTAAAAGTTCCCCAGGTGATTCTGTTGTTCACCCAGCGTAGGAACTGTAAGCTCTCGTGAACATGCCAAGCTCTTATACCCACCAACCTTTTGCAGAGTTTCCTCCATCTGTAATTCCTTTCTCTCCCTTTTCTGTGTAATGAAACTTTGCTCATTCTTCAAACCTCAATATTACCTCTTCTCTGAAGGGGTGTCTGATCCCTCCCTTCTCCCAAGAATCTGTTGCTCTCTCTACCATGGGCTTATAGCGTTTCCTACATTTTCCATGTACGTGTTGATCAGGAGTTATTTAAAGGAAGGACCCTTCTCTTATCCATAATGTGCCCCAGAAGCCTTGCATAGAGCTTGGCATCTTGGTAAAGTTTGAATAAAATTGTCAACCTGACTTCAGTGCCTGAAGAGACTCTAATCTGATCCATTTTACAGTCGGTATGTAATTACCTGAAATAAAATTAAAAAGCAACCGCCACGTGTTGGTGAGGGTCAAATCTTGCCAGAGAAATTGAATTTTGTTCTATGATAATGTGACAGACAGTAACAAGGAGGAATCATAGGGTGACTGTATACTGAATGAATGACCCACTCTATCATGATTTCAGTAAAGTTCTTAATTTTTTCAAGATAGCTTTTTCTCAGTGATAATCTAGGAAGACATTGTCCCAATTATGCAGTTTTAGTAGATGAGGAACTATCAAAGAAAGGCTTCTATGATTAATAATTGATAGATATGAATTATTATTATTATATATAATGCCATTGCAAAAAAAGTGGGGGAGAGCCCACAGGCCACTGGAATGTAGATCGTTATTAAGTTTTGGTTGCCACAGTTCATCAAAGACATGGAGAAATGTGTGAGGATTCAGAGATGAATGCCCAAGATAATTAAAGGAGTGGAAAACAGGTCCTATGAGGAAAGGTTGTGTAATTACAGCAAGAGGAGGTTGAGAGATACCCATTTGATTACTAATTTGATGTACATCACATTTTCGTGAGATAGTTTCTTTATATTCACACACAAAAAAAACAAAGCGTGAGGAAATTAACTTAGAATAGGCAGGTTTCGGTTGGACATTAAGAAAAATACTCTAACTAACTGGATTACAAAATGCAAATCTGATCATGTTATTTTCTTGTTTAAAAAAAAACCTTAATTGACTTCCCATTGTCTCTAGGTCAAAGCCTACTTTAAAAAAATAAATAAATAAAGCGTGTAATTTATGAGTTAGCTGATTTTTGACAGATCAAAGTTCCAGTGATTTTTTTTTTAAGGAAGATGACATACAACAATGATTTGGGAATTTTAATTTTTTGGAAAATGAAATTATGAATGATGCAGAAATCATATGTCATATCAAAAATAGATGGAGATAAACATGAAAAAGAAAAATAGGGGAAAACAAACACAGAGCCCAAAATCACTTATGTTGTGGCCCAAATGCTCTTTCTATGTTATGTTGAGACACATATTGAATCCAAAACAGTCCACAATGCACAAATCGTGAAGTGGAGGAGCCATGATGTATGATGTGTTCTGTCTTATGAGCAAGTTCATATTAGGTTGTATTAAGTAAATCTACATTAAAATGTTTTAGGCTGAAAAAATGCTTAAGATATGTATTATCTTTTTAAAGATTCCCTTCCTCTACCATTTTGAGAATTTTTTTTAACTTTTAGTCTAGAATAATTCAAACATACAGAGTTGCAAGAACAGTACAAAGAAGACCCATACACCTTTTCCCCAATTTACCTTGTGTTAACATTTTACCCCATTGTGTGTTTGTTCTCTCTCTCTCTCTCTCTCTCTACACACACACACACACAGAATTTTTGTTTTACCACTTGAGAATAAATTGCATATATTATGGCCCTTTGCTTACAAATCCTTCAGGGTGTATTTTCTTAGAAAAAGACTATGCTGTTTCACAACCACAGGACGGGCATCAGCTTTAGTAAATTTAATACAGATACAATACTTTAATCTAGCATCCATATCCTAATTGTTTCCACTAATGTCCTTTATAGTGTTTTCTTCTCCTTTAGTATAGGATCCAGTCAGAGCCTTATGTTTTTTGAAATGTCATTTGAGGCTCTCAACAAGCAAACTTCTGAGGTTATCTCTTTCCAGTTCCAAGCTCCCACCTTCCCCTCCACCCCAGATTCAAGCCCCTGTGCCTTCTTTTCTGCTCCTTGGAATGCTAGAATCCCCTACATTACAAAACACCTACTTTTCTTTTTCCTTCAAGACTCAGTCTTTTATGAAGACTCTTCTTACTGCCCTCCTGAGCCCAAGTGGAATCAACCAAGTTAGAAGCCAGGGGGCTTTCTCCTTAACCCCTCCCCACATCCTGTACCCTCAGTGTACATGAAATATCTTAGTGCATATTCATGAGTATGCATCCACCCACTCTCATCCTCTGCCATGAGACTCTAAGATCTTTAAAAAAAAAAAAGGACCGTATTTTATTGGTCTTTGTATCCCCAGATATTAACATAGGGTCTGTCACACAGGAAGTGCTTTATAAATATTTATTAATCAGCAATGGAATCTATCACTGTAAAGAGCTGCTGAAGGAAGTTGTAGGTTGTCTGATCCTGTAGAGCTTCAAAAGAAGGAAAATGCTCTTCAAACCATGGGCCTTAAAATGGTTCTATGGGGAAATGGGAATGAGTGGGGGAGGGGCAGGTAGGCTTGATCTCTAAAAGGTTTTCCAGTTATATGGTAGAATATGGTGAAATCAGGAATAACCTTTACAGTTCTTAAGGTTTCTCAAGGTCATGCAAAGCCTTCACAAAAACATAGACTAGAATTACTTTTTAATTTTTAAATTTGAACTAATTTTAGACTTTCAGAAATGTTACAAAAATAGTACAGACAGTTCTTAGAGATTCTTCACCCAGCTTACCCTAATATTAACATCTTCTATAACCATAGGACAATGATCAAACTCAGGAAGTTAGCATTGGCACAGTGCTGTTAACTAAACTATGACCTTATTCAAATTTCACCAACTTTTCCGCTAATGTCTTTTATCTGTTCTGGGATCTTATTCAGGTTCTCACATTGTGTTTAGTTGTCATGTCTCCTTCTTTGCCTCCAATCTGTGACAGTTCCTCAGTCTGTCCTTGCCTTTTATGATCTTGACACTTTTGAAGAGTATCGGTCGGTTTTTTGTAGCACGTCCCTCATTTGAGTTTGACATTTTCTCATGAGTGGATTGAGGTTCTGCATTTTTGACAGAACACCACAGAGGTGATGGTGTGCCCTCCTCAGAGCATCATATCCAGGGTACATGGTGTCGTATGTCTTAGTAATGTTGATGTTGAACTTGATCACTTGGGTAAGGAGGTTAGATTTCTGCCTGTAGAGTTACCATCTTTCCCTTTGACATTAATAAATGTCTTAAAGATACTTTGTTTTTTAGGCTGCTCCATTTGGTTTGTATCTTAGTTCCCCAATGAGTGATCGAAGAAACTGGGCCTGGTAAGTGAAAGGGCGGCCAGGGAATTCCCAAAGATACTTTGAACCTATGTGGATAGCCTGTTTCTCATCAAACGTTCATCGACCAATATTTGCATCCATCGGCGAATCTTGTCTGCAACAAATTGTGACGTTTGCCTAATAGCGAATTTCTTATTTCCCTCTTTCCTTCTACATTTATTGACTGGAATTCTTCTGGAAGGAGAAGCTGCATTGACTAGATTTTGATGCAGAATGTCACTTATTCTATCATTCTTTTCCGATCTTTTGATTTTTCAGATTATTAGTTTGACAGATGTACTTTTTTTAAATGTCTTTAGTGTTCTTATTTAAGCATTTACATTTTATTAAAGTTTGTCTAAAGGCATTGCAATCACTTAAGTTATGTACTGCATTTTCTTCATTATAGGCAGACTGAATGACACTCAATTTTATAGATAAAAAATCAATGACTTATCTTTTTCTTTATAAATTTATTTATTTATTTATTTTTGGCTGCATTGGGTCTTCGTTGCTGTGCGCGGGCTTTCTCTAGTTGCAGCGAGCAGGGGCTACTTTTCCTCACATATGTGGGCTTCTCACTGTGGTGGCTTTTCGTGTTGTGGAGCATGGGCTCTAGGCGCGTGGGCTTCAGTAGTTGTG
This sequence comes from Physeter macrocephalus, assembly GCF_002837175.3. Lineage (NCBI taxonomy): Eukaryota > Metazoa > Chordata > Mammalia > Artiodactyla > Physeteridae > Physeter > Physeter macrocephalus. Next base: position 19,275 of record NW_021146544.1, read on the forward strand.
GAACGTGGGCTTCAGTAGTTGTGGCATATGGGCTGTAGAGCACAGGCTCAGTAGTTGTGGTGCACGGGCTTAGTTGCTCCGCGGCATGTGGGATCTTCCCGGACTGGGGCTCGAATCCGTGTTCCCTGCATTGGCAGGCAGATTCTTAACCACTGCTCCAACAGGGAAGTCCCATGACTTATCTTTTTAAAGAACACAACTGAAGGACTTTAAAAGAGACACACCCTACATGCAGGCCTTAAAAAATTACTAGTTCTTTGTTTACCTTCTGAATATCTAGTAATAAAAATAATATTAATAAAATACTGTTGCCTAGCCACAAACATTTCATGGAGCACATGTAAGTTCTATATCAGGAGAACCTTAATTTAAGCATTTCTTGGCCTTTGGTATGTTTACATTGTTAATTGTAGCTGAATACACAGAACACAGTATATTTAGCATGGATTCTTGTAGCTCAGCAATTTCCATCGACCATAGTTATCATGTCGTGTTTGCCTACAGTGGTTAGTCAGCAGAAAGGCATCAAATTGCAGCTGATTCATTTCTGAGTCAGTGATAAAATCACTTTCCAAGAACGCCGTGTCTCATTTTATAAAAAAATGGAAAAGAGCGTTATTTAGACCAGAGGTTAACAAACTTTTTTTTTGTAAAGGGTACAGTAATAAATCCCTTAGGCTTTGTGGGCCATACAGTCTGTGTCACACCTACTCTGCTGTGTAGCGTGAAAGCAGCTGCAGACAATATGCAAGTGAGTGGGCATGACTGTGTTCCAATAAAACTTTATTTACAAAAAAACAGGTGGCAGGCTGGGGGTTACAGCTGGCCCCTGATTTAGACAGACATAGAATGTACATTAACATTTATCCTTGTCTTTCATTTTTCTCTACAGGCAGAAGACTCATCTTTGAAAATATGTATTTGGGAGATAGTCACGTTATATGGAATACCTTGTGCTGGTGCTGCCATAGAAAAATCTGGTTACACTCCGGGGAGGTCTGCTACGGCTGCAGGACTGATCCGCCTCGGCCCTGAGATGAGTGTCCGGCCTGAGCGGGCACACCATGAATAGATATACAACCATCAAGCAACTCGGGGATGGAACCTATGGTTCCGTCCTGCTGGGAAGAAGCATCGAGTCTGGGGAACTGATTGCTATTAAAAAGTAAGTTTTATCCTTCATGCTCATGAATCCATCCTCAATGACACATTGTCAACATAGTTTTAACTCTATGCTCTCCATTCCTCATCTGTGAAAAGTTTCTACAGGGGAGGCATGGAGAAGAATCTCAGACATTGATTACTGTGGGTTAGATGACTGTGAACTCTGGGATGCTCATGTTAGAGTCTTAAACACATCCCCATGTTAGATGCACTACTTTGCATACAGCTCTAGTATTTGTTCCAAGGATCTTCTCATATGGGGAGGTAGTAACAAGCAGATTAAGAAATATTTTATAGGAAAGGAAACTGAAACTGAGAAATGAAATGACTTATTCTGGATCCTTTACACGTGTGATAGTCTGGTGACTACGGTTTTGCTCCCCCCACCCCACTCGCACTTTGCAATCTGAGTCCAGACCTATTGTATTAGTTATCTGTTGCTGCATAACAGTTTACCCCCCAAAATTGTGGTTTAAGACAACTATCTCACAGTTTCTGTGGGTCAGGAGTCTGGGCCTGGCTTAGCTGAGTTCTCTGCTTAAGGGTCTCTCGTGAGGCTGCAGTCAAGCTGCTAGCTGGTGCTGGGATCTCATCTGAAGGCTGGACTGGGGAAGGATCCACTTCCAAGCTCACTCACATGACTGTGGGCAGCATTCAGTACCTTGGGGGTTGTTGGACTGAGGGCCTTAGTCCTCTGCTGGCTCTTGGCTGGAGGCTGCCCTCAGTCCCTTGCCATGTGGGCCTCTCCAAAGAGCAGCTCACAACATGGCAACTTGCTCCATCAAGACGTGGAAATCAAGAAGGCAATGAGAGTCTTCAACCAAGATGGAAGTGACATCTTATTGCATTTGTAAACTAATCACAGAAGGGGTATCCTCTCAAACTGCTGTATTGTATTGGTTAGAAGCAAGTCGTTAAAAGAAGGGAGGTTATGCCAGTTCGTGAATACCAGGAGGTGGGGGGCTTTGGGGACCATTTTAGAGTCTGCCTGCCATACCCATCTATATCCAGTTGCCTTCTCAACATCTCCATTTGGATGCCCTGAAGACACTTCACACTCATCATACCCAAAACTGAACTTAAATCCAGCATATAATGCCTGTCTTGATAAATGACACATTTCCATCCCCGCAAAGCCTGGGAGTCCCCTGACACCCCTCCCTGTGCCCCAGCATTTGTCGTCTGGTACTATAGACTCTAACTACCAGATATTTATCTGATCCACCTACTTCTCCAATTCCCCACTGCTAACCTCCCATTCAACTCATTATCATTTACCACCTCTGCCTCTAGAATACTGTCCTCTCTAGGGTTCCTGGCTTCCATTCTTACCCCTGTCCATTCCAGCCTGAAGGGATTATATTAAACACGTGAGTCTAATTGTCTAAAATCAATTGTACCAAACCTTCTTTGCTGCCCCATCATGTCCCCTTGTCCCACCTGACTTCAGCGTGCTGGGGTGTGCAGTGACGTGCCTGCCACCAGTATCCCACCTCAGGTGCACGTGGGAGACTCAACCAAGGTGCTCCTGCTTGGTCCACAGAAGGTCCCCAGCAGGACTGAGCCCCCGTTGCCCACTGCAGTGTCAGCTCCGTAATGTGTCCTTTCATGGGTTTCCTCCCTGTCTGTTCTCAGTTTCCCTGCTCCTTGCCCTGGGTTCCTGGAATCACCTCCCAAATCAACTCCCTGCACCCAAGTCCTTGCCTCAGGCTCTGCTTGCAGGGATCCCAAATGAAGAGCTTTTAATGTCTTCCTATCAGTTTTAGGGTCAAGCCCCCAATTTTACAACTTGCTGCTTCACTCGGCCCCTGCCTGTTTTCTTTGGCTGCATTTCCTCCCACTACTCCCTTGCCTGCTTTGTCCTGGCCACACTGGCCTTTCAGCTTCTTGAACTCACCAGATACCTTTCTGCCTTCTGTCTCCCATGCTACTCACTACCACATGCCTCTGCCCAGGCCAAATTCTCCTGGTCCTTCAGGTCTTGGTTGAAATACCACTTCACTGGAAGGCTGTTTTCTGATACCCTAGAGAAGATTAGGTCATGTTGGGGTCCACTTTCATGGTGCCCTGTCCCTTCCCTTCATGGCACTCAGCACAGAAGGCGATTGATGACCTGCCTTCCTGCTCCGAGGTCGGTTCCATGAGCAACGTCTTGCCCATCATTGTATCTCCAGTGCCTGGGCCTCTGCCATGTGTAGCAGGGGCTGAAATATATCTGGGGCATGAATAAAGGAAATGGTCACTCAGCTGGGAGACAGTGTGACATTGGGGACAGACTGTCAGAGTGAGGGGGAGAGATGAGAGTTGATCTGTTATTAGCCAGCAATGAGACCCTGGTGAAATGGCATAACTTCTCTGTTTCTTAGTTTCCACCCATCCCATTGTCTCATGGGGCTGCTGTAAGATTCAAATGAGATGATGTGGTTGAAGGGCCATGAAAGAGAGAACCCTTAGATTTCTGGCCAGCTCACCAGGCTGTCTGTCTCTCCCCTCAGGCTCTGGACCAGGGGTTGGCACACTTTTCCTGCAAAGGGCCAGACAGTAAATGTTTTAGGCTTTGCAGGCCATGTGGTCTCTGTCATAACCCATCTCTGCTGTTGTAGTGGGAAAGCAGCCATATATCTTATGGAAGCAAATGAGTGTGATTGTGTTCCAACAAAACTTCATTTATGGAAACTGAAACTGGAATTTCAGATCATTTTCACATGTCACAAATTATTATTTTTCTTTTGCTTTGTTTTTCCCAACCATTTAAAAGTATAAATGCCATTCTTGTCTCATGGGCTGTATAAAATCAGATGGTCGGGTGGAATTGGCCCATGGGCCATAGTTTGCCAACCCCTGTACCGGAGTGTCCATCCCTGTGCCGTCCAACATGGTGGCAAGTAATCATATATCATTTAAATTTAAATTTAGAATTTAAATTAACAATTCAGTTTCTGTGTTGCCCTAGCCTCACACCAGGTGCTCAGTAGTCACCTGTGTCTAGTGGCTACTATACTGGACAGTACAGAACATTTCCACCAATACAGAAAGTTCGATTGGACAGCTCTGGTCCAGATAAAATAACCCTGGGCGTTTTTCCTCCAGGGCAGGGTTAGCTAATTAGTGACAGAGCAAGACAGCAGTCCAGGCCTCTTTGCAATGCCCTCATGCTAACTCTGCTGGGAAATTTTGTGCTGGAGGATTGATTGTACTGCCAGGTTTTTAAATAAAATGCTGTTTTGGATAGTATAGTATCTGGTAGAAATCGAAACCCACTTTAAGCACTGTTCATTAGGTTCAGAACGAAAACATTTTTTTTTAAGATAAAGCATAGCCAGTTACTGGGAATAAACGTACTATTTGTTTCTTCTCTTTTAGAATGAAAAGAAAGTTTTATTCCTGGGAGGAATGCATGAACCTTCGGGAGGTCAAGGTATTTATTAATACACAAAGGGATAATTTATGGTATGGTTGATTAAAATAGCTTTATACATGCATAGATTTATAGTTGATACCGTTTGAATTGTTTCACTGGTGTTGAAAAAGGAGGCAGACGATAACATAATGCAGCTGACAGCTGAGAGAAGAAGATTGCTGTGCTATTTATGTGTGTGTACTTTTTTTTTAGTTTTTTGGTGTGTGTGCATGTACTTCTTTTTTAAACCGTGGTAATAGTGCTGTTAACTAAACCACAGATTTATTCAGCTTTCACTAGTTTCTCACTAGTGTCTCTTTTCTTTCAAATGGTGATGCAATATACATAGTACTTACCTTTTGACCATTTTTTTAAAGGTTTGCACAATTTTGTTTACATAGCAAACTGGACAACATTAGAAAATCTGTCATACCATCCAGAAGTTGAACATATGTATTAATGACATTTTGTAGCCATTTTTGGAGAAGGCTCCTTTGCACATTTTCTGCAAACAATGCCTATTCATGAAGGTTAACAACAACTCAAAGGGAAGTGGCAGGTTTCCAGGTAGATAATCAGAGAAATAGTCCAGATTGTTAGAACAGCGATAAAGGTGTCCCGTGCTAGAACCCAAAGGACTCAAAATAGATATAGAATTGCGTATTTGACCTAAAAATGGTACAGTTCAGTGGTATTAAGTACATACATAATGTTGTACACGCATCGGAATGGCCCATCTCCAGGACTCTTTTCATCTTGCAAAACTGAAACTCTATGTCCATTAAACAATAATTCCCCATGAATTACTCCTCCAGCCCCTGGCCAGCACCATTCTACATTCTATCTGTCGACTACACTAGGTCCCTCATACAAGTGCAATCATACAGTATTTGTCATTTTTGTGACGGGCTTATCTCACTTAGAAGAATGTCTTCTAAATTCATCCATGTGTCAGGATTCCCTTCCTTTTTAAGGCTGATTAACATTCCATTGTATGGATCTACTATATATTGTTTATCCAGTCATCCATCTATGGACACTGGGACACCTTTGGCTATTATAAACCTTCCCATATCTTTAAACTTCTTTCCACAGGCTCCTTGTCTTCAGTCTATCAATGTGCCCACCGTTCTGTCTAACCAGGCTCAGCCCTCCCTCCCCT